>NC_133207.1:32908378-33040878 GCF_958299795.1 Porites lutea | reverse complement strand
TTGCAAGATTTATGGAGACATACAGCTCTGTTCTGCGATGAACAGGCTCGGCAGAAGAAACTAATGAAGACATATTCGGGCCCAGTCATAATTGCTTGGCTGCCACTGAACCAGTACAAACCAGAAGAACTTTCACTCTGTATTGAAGACGAAAAGATAATCTTACACGGCCAACATCGATACGAAGGAGAAGATGGATTTGAGAATAGTGAGTTCATGAAAATCATTAAGCTCCCGGATGACGTAGATCCCACAACAGTGACATCACATGTAACCAGAGATGGCAGTCTTCTAGTCCTCAATGGCATCAAACGTGTTGAAAATAAAATAAAAGCAAACGATGACAAGTATCTGGTTAAATTCGATCTGCGTGGATTTAAACGAGAAGAAATCAATATCCAGATTCGAGGCTATGAGCTCATGGTTACAGCAGAACACAGATCGGAGGAAGATGGTTCACGTGATTTCAGGCATCGCATTTTGCTGCCCGATGACGCAGACCTCAGTTCATTGAAGTCACACCTCTGCTGTAAAGGCGTGCTAATTATAGAAGTGTCACGTGACCAAGCGTTCGTACAAAGGGAAAGAAACGTGGACGCCATGAAAGATGATAAGCCCCGACCTCAAGATGAGGCAAAACGAGAAGCAAGTGGTAACACAGGATTAGATCAGAACTTCCACTGAATGAAGTACGTTGGCGGATTGTAAGGAATCATTCCCTGTAACATATTGTCAAATATTTATTACATTTCTGATTATTATTATTATTTTTAAGAAACTCGTTTATTTTCACCTTGGTACAGTATAATTAGTATAGGTAATAGCATGATTTGTAGTGATATTTGGCATAAATACTACGAGTGATATTTCAAAATTGTTATACGTGATTTCACGAGCCGTTAGGCGAGTGAAATTTGAGACAATTTTGAAATATCACAAGTGGTATTTATGCCAAATACCACGTACAAATCATGCTATTAATTGTTTATACTACTACCCTTAGAAGGTTTGTAATTTTCACATGTAGGTATTTCAAATTAAGCTGAAATACCACGGCTCTAAGCCAATCAAATTGCAGAAATTTCTCATGTAGTAGTATCATAGTGTGATATCTTTTATAGTTTAGAATTTCACTGAAAGTCTGCGTTATTTTATCATCTTCCTTAAATGTTTTTGAATTGGTTTTAAAAAGCAAGCAAGTACCAATGTGCTAGGATAAAGAGGTAATATTTCACACTTTTTTGCATAAGCTTCTTCTTGAGTTAAAATAACAAAACGAGAAAATAACATAACAATAAATCTTGTAAAACTTTTGTTAATATTGTCAATTACTCTATTTTCTTGAGACTTACGGTAGTCCTTTTTTAGATAATAAACTTTATATGGAACATAAGTCAATAATGGCCCACTGTAAGAGTGCAATAAAACTTGGAATCTGAACAGAGTTGTGTTCTTTTACCGTTAATGCTGACCGTTTTTGACCTCTCGATGGTTAAAAATTGGTAGAAACGTTTGACCTTTGGCCTTTTCTACCTAAAGCAGCTTGCTTGGTTTCTTTAACTTGAGTTCTGCTGCCTTTCCTGTAGCCTGCGAGCAAACTCTCCTATTTGGGCTAGCGAAGCGAGCCGCGCGAGAACGCGCGAGCGAGCGGCGAAGCCGCGAGAGGCCGCCCCCCGCAGTCGCGTCTCCTCTCGCGTGCCTCTCGCGCATGTACTGTTCACGATATCCCCCAAATGGAGAGCTTGCTCGCAGGCTACCTTTCCTGAAGTTTACACCATTATGACAAAACAGGCTCATGAGAACGGCCCATATCGCCCTAGCCTCCATCGCGCGCTCTGTTCTTTTGTCGCATATTACTTCCAAGCGCCTGCTATGCTTGCTACGCAGGCTAATATCGCCCTCGTGTTTTTCACGGCACTGTTAGTACCAGTTGTTAATCTTATGATCATATATTTACGTCTGTCTTTGTAGTCAACAAAACGAAGGCCTTGAAATATTTTGTCCCGGTATCTTTGTTTATATAGATCTTCGAGTTAATTCCTTGTGTTTCTCTTGTTACCTTTCAAACGGTATGTGTTAATAGACTGACAGTGTTGTAGGCTTTTTTTATTAGTTGTTAATAACTGGTTTTACACGTACTTGAGACATGTTTGCATGGTTTACGTTCAACTTCTCCCACCGCCGGTTGCGGTTTCAGTTCGACACTATTTACTGGGAGTTAATTCTACCGGGATTGATGCCGCTGACTTACGCCTTGCTTAAGAGTGTGACGTGGGCGGACACGGTTACACAACCCCTTCCACAGTAAATTAAAATGTTTCTTCTTATTATTTTAGTATAGAACTTTATTGAAACAATATCCTATCTTGCTGCAGACCTACAATACTCGCCACAAATCGTTGAAACAGAAACCGTTTTTCTTGAATTTTCTCGAAAATTTCTTACATTAACTCTTCACACCTTTATTCTCACGCATTAAAATGTGCACCTCTCCTTCCCCAATGTTGAGCTACGCGTATTTTGGTGCACTAAGACGACAATTTTGCTTGTGGAATCAGGAATCCTGTGTTTTGGAATCGGGAATACAGCTCAAGAAATCCGGAATCTCTCTAATGTTTGGAATCCAGAATCCGAGTTCTACTGACAAATACTGGACTCCAGCACCTGGAATACAGGTACGTGGAATCCAGAATCCAAGACTGCCCTGGATTCCCTTTAAAATGGGGCCAAACGACAGCAGCCACATTGTCTGTTTTTCTTATTGGCTAACAAAGCCTGTCGTGCGGAGAATTTTATTAACATAGCAATAATAGTCAGAAAACGATAACAATGGCTCTTACTGGCATAGCAGTCCTCTACAGTGCATGTTCGCTAGCTAGTCTTTACGAGATCGAGAGAAGTCTAAAACAAACTAAAGTCAAACTGCGCAAGGCAACGTTAAACGCGGAATAGGCGGGGGAGGAAGGGGTAATTTGAATGAACTCAGTCAAATGACAAACCTTTGCAACAAACCGAATGCTGTTTTACAATTTTTCTAGAATAAAAATGTCTTTGTAACAGATTTTCTTATTAAACCTCTATCATCTATAAATTAAGCCGAGGTAAACTAATCTTTAAGATGCGAAGCTCTCAAAGCTGCAGTATCTTAGGTTGGTCAAAAAAATACACCAAGAGCCGGCCAAGAGCTTACTGAATTATGAATTATAGTCGCACAAATTGATAACCATTGCTTATTTCAAGTACCATTTGCTTCTATCACAGGTTTCATAACGGCCTTGTAACAGCGGGACTCCTAAAACAGAAACTATTACTTTTTCTTACAACGTTCCGTGCCCATGGGTTCCCTGTAATTTTATCCAGTATTTTAATCAAAATTCCATGCTCCTTGTCATCCCGCAGAGCAACGTTCTCACTCATTTATCGAGTGTAATATACACGATAATATAAAGTTTTCGACCTAAACAGTGAATATGAATTATCAAACTTGAGTAGATACACGCCACGACCTGGGTACATATGACTACCAACTATTACTTCTTCGTTACAAGGCCTACGCACAACCGGAAGTATCTCATCTATTTTCGGCTTCGGGGAACTGGACTCGCTTTCCGTTGATTTCTCTTCTTCGGCGAATTCATCTTCATCTGATTCATTAACTGCCACCGTTATATTCTTGGTATGCGGTTGTGACCATTCAAAACAGACGCCGAAGCCAAGATCATAGTATTCTGTTGCAAACTCCCAGAAAAGACATGTTCCTAGACAAAAATTGGATGTCGTGTCACAAAAACAAACCATCAAAACTAATAATGGTTTTTCATTACAAGTGGTCGTTTAAAAAAATTGGGCCGGCCATAATTTGCTACTGCCTTTGCGGTAGCTCAATTTGAGCTTCCTCCCCAGAAAAGTATCAATTCTAGTTCTTTTACTTAAGTAATTTACATCGCCTTTAACGGTCAACTATTTTTTTTCTTTTTCGTGTATGCAATGTATTGAATGATTTTATTTTTCTAGCAAACATATATTAAACTGAATTTGAAGCTGAAACTGAAACTGGTGTTCCGGCCACTTCTTTTGAATGTTTATGGGACCTTAAATTTTAACACTGACAATGCCCTTCCTCCACCAGAAACATTAACCCCCAAAGCAGACCAGCTTGTTGCCGCCTCTTAGAAATCTTTGATTTAAAACCAAAATTGCACAATTTATCTACAAACTCTCACCTCCTTCATGGGTGGGTACACGAACTGTCATTGTCTCACCACGCCCAACAACTAACACAGAGCTAGGATCAGACTTGACGTGTTGAATAAACTCTTGAACTTTGGGGCGTGTCCAGAGCGATGCAGGTGCTATTCTAGGTGTACCATTGACCGCCACTGTTTTGGGCTGCAAAATAGAGGAATAAAGCTTCAACTTTACACTACACAGGCTTATGAATTAAACATTAATTCTGATAAACATGAACAATATTTCTCCTTCCCTACAAAAACAATACCAATACAAAGAACGGAAAAGGCTTCCAATAATAATTATTATTAATATTATTTTTCTGAAGAAGCCGTAGATGTTAGGTTGTCTTACGATGTTATTGTAACTTGTTTCTACCAAAGTAGCCGGGGATTACATTTCTGATAGCCAGGACAAATCATTGGTCCCAGCTCTTTAAACTAACGCTCTCACTGATAGCTGTTGTCTCTCAAATGAACACAACACAGGAACTCCAAAATGCACTGCACACATGAAACCCAACATTGCAGATTTTTTAAAGATTATTTACAAGAACATTTTACTATATTCCTTCATTGTGTATACGGTCACACCCCGTCAATAGGGAGCTTTAGCAACGACGACGGCGACAGCTACAAGTTAAAACAATTGGTTTATTAAGCAAAACAACAGCTTTCCACGTGCATCATGCTTTTTTGTACATTTCCTTGCCGTCACTACACGACTACGACGTGAAAATGCCTAATTTCCCGTTTTATGGAGGATGTAAACAAGCGACTACGAATTTTTCTTTCTCTTTCTAAACTTGAGTACGGTCCCCAAGAAACCAACTCGAGGACATTGGCCTGCATTTGAAATTTTCAGCAATTTGGAATAAACGCAAAAAGAAAAGAAAAAACGAGAATTCGTTTTAATAGTGACGTTTTCGCTGGCGTCGCCGTCGTCGATGTTAAAGCTCCCTAATATGGACACATAGGGGGGCAGAGAAAGTGTCTGTATTAGCAGGGTGTCCATAATATTTAGCCGGTCGAATTTAGAGAAAATGTAAGGGCTTTCTTTCACCAAGGAAAAAGCAGTCTGTAATAATGAGGTGTCCATATTAAGCGGGTGTCCATAATAATGAGGTGCCTGTATTAAGCGGGTGTCCATAATAATGAGGTGTCCATATTAAGTGGGTGTCCATAATAATAAGGTGCCTGTATTAAGTGGGTGTCCATAATAATGAGGTGTCCGTATTAAGCGGGTGTCCATAATAATGAGGTGTCCATATTAAGCAGGTGTCCATAATAATGAGGTGTCCGTATTAAGCGGGCATCCATAATAATGAGGTGTCCGTATTAAGGGGGTGTCCATAATAATGAGGTGTCCGTATTAAGCAATCATCCATAACAATGAGGTGTCCGTATTAAGGGGGTGTCCATAATAATGAGGTGTCCATATTAAGCGGGCATCCATAATAATGAGGTGTCTGTATTAAGTGGGTGTCCATAATAATGAGGTGTCCGTATTAAGCAGGTGTCCATACAATGTAAAGCGGGGTTTGACTCAAAACAGGCTCAGAAGGCTTAGAGATAAAGCAGCAATGGCAGGTCCCCTGAAAGGGGAGGGTTACATACATATGTAGGCTCTAGAGACAACAATCTTTAAGTCTCATCCACACAAATCTTGACATTTTTGAAACTGCGTATTTTTTCACCCGGATCTATCTGGACTAGACCTTAAACTGCTCTGGAGAGTGGTTTCAGAAAGGTGTGGTTTGGGTAGGCCGATTCACTGGTTGGCTGATTCATGATCCAAAAAAATATGCCGTTTCCAAAAAATCCAGATTCGAGTGTGGACGAGGCCTTACTATACATGTACCTGTTGTCCTGGAGACTGTTGATGCTGCTGTTGTTGTAACCGTTCCTGCTGTTGCTGTTGAAGAATTTGCTCTCGCTCTTGTTGTTGCATTATTTCTTCCTGCTTTCTCCTGAAAAAACATCAATTCAACAAAGTTCAAGGCCTTCTTTTCAGACAACTTGTCCTGCAGCAAGCTGCCATAAATTCTGACAGGGAAATTACTAGCCGGGGTCCAGCCATAGATGGGTGCCACTTAGGAGGGTATGGTTTTCAAGCAGTTTAGTCTGGGATAGAGGTTTAAAATCAGAGAGTTTGGGTCTAGAATAGAGTATTTTTTTTCCAAGAAACTGATCAATTGGTTGAAGATTTTACTCCAGACTAGAAAAACCAAGTATTGACACTTAAAAAAATTGAAATCAGCAACTTAAATTTACCTGCAACTCAGTTTAATACCAAGGAGAGTGTTGACCTCGGTAGTTTCTGGAAAATAGCCATACTAGGATAGGGAGAGGTTTTAGAAGTTTAGTCTAGATTAGGGTAGCACAATTTGGTATAGGCAAGGGTTTCCAGGGTTCCAGGGGCACATCACTATCCGGGCTTACCAGAGGGGAGAGGAATGGTTTAGGGAGGAGGGAGAAAGGAGGCAAAAAAATAAGGAGACGGGAGAACCAGCTTAAGAAGGGAGGACGGAGAATGTTCTTTGAAAAATTGTGACATGAATGTTTAAGGCCTTAGTAGCTCTTAATTCAAGGACCTTACTGACTCACAGATGAGGGTAGCTTTGGCCACGAACTGCAAGTTAAAGTGTATGTAAGAGCTCTTGCAAGTAGTCTCAACAATTTCTTGCCCTCCTCTTGTGAGTCTTGTGAGGTCATCATTTGTACACCGTACCCAGTCTTGGACGAGCATTGATATTCCAGGCTTTTGTTACTTCTTTTGTTTAGCGTCGGTTTTCGCGAATCTGAAGTTTTCGGAGTTTTTGAGAATCAAGGTGAGTGAATGTTATTTTCATGTGAAAGTCGTTTACGGCATTACTGAAGATTGTTTTGAAATTGAATCTCGTAAGTCTCCTTCCTTGTTTATTATTAGTAGTAGTACTAGTAGAAGTAGTAGTATAAGGCTAAAATTAACGCTGCATGGTTTATGACCTAACGCTGAAACACCAGAAGAATCAACACCCAGCAATTTGAAATAAACTCTACAAGTTCAGTGAATTACACCTGATGCATAGATTGATTTAGTAGTAGTAAGTAGTAGCAGGTAGTTGTGAGTAACTATTCTGACCTTTATACTGCAGTTAAAATAAATGTTGTAAATATCAAAGCTTCAAGCTTACATGACAAAAACCGAAAGGTAGTATGGGAAGAACGAGATACAACAACATGACAAACATGTTTCATATGTTTACCTTCCTTTAAGACACGTGGAAACGAGGCAGCGCGGTGAAGTAGCAAGTAAAATAAGCCTCTTAAAAGACTTATCAGGGAGAAAGGTGAAAAATCAGGGAGGAGGGAGAAACGGCCGAAAAAATTAGGGAGGAGGGAGAAAAGAAATTTAACTGCCCATTCCTCTCCCCTCTTACCAGGTGTGTAATGAAACACTTGGGACAAACCCACACAAAAACAGTGTTTCTTAAAGGAGCTGTGTCACGAAATTCAGCCAAATTAGGAAATTACAAAATGCCCTTTAAATTAAGAGAAACATAAAAGTAACCGCTTAAAACTTTAAAGGAAGGTTAAAATAACATAACAGAAACAACAGATGCCACGGATGGGCAAAACTGAAGAAGATTGAAATGGATTGAAATTGGGGTTTTTGAAAACTGTTCAGCCTTACAGTTTTTCAAAGTTGATCTCTGCTGCTTGCAACTTCAAAAATAATGCTTAGGAGACATATTTGTTTGTCTCAGATCTCTGATTTTGTCATTTACATCTAATCTCTTTGCTTACTTTAAGTTCCATAGCAATTGAGGGAAAGGAATTGGCAAAGTTAAACAAAATGAACTGGACTGCCGTGACACAGCCCCTTTAAATCATACAAACTACAATGTAGTACAAGCATAATAAATGACAGTTATCATTTCTAAACTAAAACAGATGAAATACAAAAATTAAAGTTTCACACTGTACTGTCCACTCAAAAGTTACATGTTCAGGTACTTTAGGCCTACAATACTTGGCTGTGGGAGTGAAAACAAAACAAGCATTGCAGTATGGAACTTACCTTTCTTCTTCTTCAGCTTGTCTCCTCATTTCTTCTGCTAATAATCTCTGTCTTTCACGTTCTGCTTCTTCTTCTGCTTCTCTTCTTAACCTTTCCTCTTCCTCTCTTCTCAGTCTTTCCTTCTCTTCTTTTTCTTTCTGCTGTGCTTCCATCCAGGGTCCCAACTCAGGTGAGCATGTACCCAGCAAAGAACAAAACTTTTTCATAGCTTCTCTTGGCTGCATGGTCCCTAGACTCTCCCAAGCTCTCCTATTATTGAATTAAATTAATCAATTAATTTAATTTCAAAAACTTATAAGGCGAAAACTTCTATATAAATATATTCAAATGCGCTATAATCAAACATTATTAATAAAAGGATACAATATAGCTCCCATTTTGTAGGGCTTTTAAGAAGACCCAACACATATTGGAGCTGTGGCATTTTGCTGTGATTAACAACTGAAAGCTTTCTGTTTTTGCATTGTTGCCACCTACTTTAACCCGTTTTGTCAGTCTTCTACCCACATGTACAAGAGTTATTTACATTCCTAATTTTGCCATGATTGTATCTGTTTAGTCACAGATTAGACTGTAATAGCTTCGACCAATGACAGCAGCCAACAAATGTATTGAAACCATCTGTAACTTACAGTAACTGTTATAACTCAACAATTGCACAGCAAAGTGAAATACATAACTACTTTGTTAGATACTGAGATATTCTCACTGAAAAGATTGTAAATTTTCATATGCAAATGAGTTCTAGCTAATTAGAGGGGTGAACAATATTTTCTGCATGTGAAAAAAATGATACATGTATGTCTCAATATAATAAACACCACACCACAAAAAAGTGCTTTGTATGGTATTTGTGCACTCATTGTTTTGTATCAAAAATCTCACCCATTCACTGTGCTCATTCTTTCAATGATAGATACGTCAACAACTCATGTAAACACCGTACGTGTGCACTTTCTATCCAGTATTCTATGTGTACTTTAAAAAACAATAGGACTGATGACATAAACAACAAATATCCAAGAGGACCTTAATGTGAAACTAATTAGGTTGATTGTACTGACTGGAAAAGAAATCAATAATTGTTACCTTCTATCATTACCAATAACATCAAAATAGCCAACATCAGGGTATTTTTCAGGATCATAAGGTCCACTAGAAATTTGCTTCCAATATGCCGTCAACTGAACTTTCTCATCATATGTTAGCTTTATTATTTGTTTTTCTACAAAGAAAGGATGATTCAAGAATTTAAGAAACAGTACTGAAGCAATTGTGAAAAGTTACTTACTAATTTTAAGTAAATTTAAGTAATAACAAAATTAATACATATATAGTAGTTGCTTACTCCCTGTATTGTAAGCTGTATGACTATTTTTGTCAGACAATGGCCATAAATTTCAGCTTATTAGTGACCTTAAGATGCACTGTTTCTGCCTAGAGGTACGGGTAAATAGCCCCAGTAGCTGAGATAAGTTTCAAATATGTTGTACAGACACGCAAATTGATAAGATTTCTACCAAATATCGCAGTAATTTTTCTAAGTGTCCACTGCTACCGCACATGCATGAAATTTAATTTCGACCACATGTTTATTATTGCTCACAGATTATGATTTTAAATACATTTTAAGGATTTCAACTGGCTTTTATCCTGAGAAAACAGCTAACATCTCATGATGCCACCACTGATGATATGGTCACTACCCAGGTCTGGGTTGTGCTTCTGATTGGCTGAAAATTTGATTCAACCAATCAAAAGACTAGTACTATGCCAATCTCACAGTATAGAATTAGGTCACTTCCAGGTTGGCCCTAGCCTCTGTTTCAAAGCCAGGCTAAGTGCAAAGCCATGGATAAAAAAATGACTTTTTTATTCTGATGCAAATGAAACTCATTATTCCAAAAAAAGTTTTTTACTCAGCCTTGTTCTGAAAGTTAGAGGTTTTGGAACTTGAAAATGGCCTATTTCTGCATTCATTCCCCAGACATCATTTCACAGGGCAACCAGCCATAGCATCATAAAATGTCCAGTCAGCTGTTTTCTTGGGCTTACTGGTTCGGCATAATGCTGAATGCAGAATGCAGAATGCAGAATGCAGAACGCCAAATGCTCTGAAGTTTAGTGATTAGGGTTAGAAAAACTGAATGAATCAAGTTTGAGGTCAATTTTCCCGGTATAATGACTCTAAATGGAACCTGATTCACTGAGTTTCCTAACCCTAACCACTAAACTTCAGAGTCATTTGGCATTAATATTCAGCATTCTGCAGAATACCCCTGCTGTAACTAGTTTGCCCCATGCCAGTTAGTGGTTTATAATTCGTGTTACAGTTTGATCAAGTTATACTTTAATAGGGATACTCCTAAAACAGTGTACAGTGTTATGTTGCATAAAATACAAAATATACAGTCAAACATATAGTTTTCCTTCTTCAAGTACAAACAAATCAGTTTTGTAACAGAGCAAGGTGATTTTGTATTTCTCAGATGCAATATCACAAAATACTACCTTGTCTTTGAATTCCAAAAGAAATTACCAGTAGCCTAAACTGATTTGGTGAAGTACTGTATAATACTAATGAGTGACAGATAAAACATAATCAAATCTGTGGTCTTGCAATGCAAATCCAACAGAAAGTTTATAAGCGATGAAATTTTAACCAGACAAAGTCATCATAAATTTCTGTAACGAAAAGGTAGCGGAAATACTCCACGAAAAACTCAAGTCAGCAGGAACAAGTAAAAACTATTTGAAAGTTTCAGGAAAGAATTGAAACCGTGATGAAGTGACACGTACCTTTGTGGTAATACTGCAGGCAAAGTTTGTAATATTCCGGTAACGAATACCCGTAATTATAAGGTTCTTCTTTAGCTTCTTTCTCTGGTTTTTCGTTTTCCTCGATAGAGGTATTCTGTTCTTCAGTAATGGTCAACTCGTGAGAATTTTCGGCAATTTCACTGCTACGTTCAGCGTCCGCCATATTGCCACGAGTACGAACCAATAACACACATTTGCGCATGCACCGTCAGAGAAAGCGGAACCGGAAATAACAGATCGTCAAGTGCACCAGCAAAGAGAAAAATGACTGGCGATTACTGCAGTGACCATTGTGTGTTTACAATCTATCAAAAGACTCTCAAAATCCAATCAATTTTACGGTTTGACTTGGTTACTTCAATTTGCAGAGTGCGTTACAGCGTGACATTTCTAAAAAGCCTCACCCTCTAGACAATTCACATCGAGCAGAATGGGTGCTGTGCATGTGGTCTGGTAATTTACGTACATGCACTTTTTCACAATTTCTTGGCTCTCCTCCTAACCTACCAGGCAGACGTTCTTTTAGCTCGTCACACAATCCTTCCCAACTAACGTGGAAAAGGAACGCGTGACGGAGCTTGATTTGCTTCGTATCACTCATCTCCTGGCTCACGTGATTCGTATGACCCTGACCAGGATTTACAGAAGATGGAGACATACAAATGCTTGCTCTTCCTACTGCAACTCATTTTTGCTCTAAATCGCGTGGAATCTGAAAAACCAGCGTGCAGTAACAAGATCTTCTGTCGGGGTGACCTTCTACGAAAAGTTCAAATGGCTCGCATTTTCAACGATTCTAAAACATTCGTTGACATGCGATTGCAGAAAGATGAGGAAGCTGTGTTGCAATCTTTCAAAGCTCTTCCTTCGAACCTCACAAGAGAGCAAGTGATCAAATTTGTTTCGGAAAATTTTCATCCCGTAGGACATGATCTGGAGGAATGGTCCCCGCCAGACTGGGTGGAATATCCCATGTTAATCGATCAAATAAAAGACGCTAATCTGAGGAATTTCGCCTTAAAGCTTAATGGACTGTGGAAGAAACTCGGAAGAAATATCAGCCATGAAGCAAGAAAAGATCCGGCACGATCATCTCTTATTGTGGTTCCGAATCCATTTATAGTCCCGGGAGGAAGGTTTCGGGAGTATTACTACTGGGACTCGTACTGGGTCGTCCGGGGTTTGCTAATATGCGGCATGAAGGACACGGTCAAAGGAATGATTGACAACTTTATTCATTTGGTGAAAACTTACGGTTTTGTCCCAAACGGTGGACGAATTTATTACACGAATCGGAGCCAACCTCCTTTTCTGATCCCTATCGTAGAATTGTACCTTAAACACACTGGTGATACCGACTACGTTAAATCAGTTCTAAATGATCTGGAGAAAGAATACCAATTTTGGAGACAACTCCGCACGGTTGAAATAGAGATGTCCCCAGGCAAAAAGTACAGCCTGTCTATTTACGCCGCTGATATGGATACTCCAAGACCGGAGTCTTACTATGAAGATGTTCACACAGCTCAGACAGTATCAGACGCTGAAAAACCGACTCTGTACCAAGACATAGCGTCTGCAGCTGAGAGTGGGTGGGATTTTTCAACTCGATGGTATAACGGCACGGGTCCCGGGAAGGGATCAATGAGCAGCATGCGGACACGCCAGATACTACCAACGGATTTGAACAGTGTTCTATTCTACTGCGAAAAGCTTCTAGAGAAATTCTCGCGCCTCGCGGGTAGTAAGCAAAAGGCAGACGAGTATGAAAATTACGCAGAAGCTCGTCGAGTGGCCATTGAAGCTGTTCTTTGGGATGAAAGAAGAAAGATATGGCTTGATTACGATCGTCAGTTGAAAAGCAAGCAGGAAGATTTTTACGCCGCAAGTGTTGTACCACTTTGGGCTGGAGTTCACCAGGGAGACGAGACCCGAGAGAAAGATGTACTCCGTACACTCAAGCGCGTGCAGGTTCTCAATTTCCCTGGGGGATTTCCGACTTCCCTTTTCGCCTCCGGACAGCAGTGGGATTTCCCAAATGCGTGGCCCCCGCTGCAGCATATGCTGATAGCCGGTCTTGCTCAGTCTACCAGTAAAGAAGTAAGGCAGGAAGCCTTTAATTTCGCCCAGAAATGGATTACTACAACCTACAAGGCTTGGGCCACGACGGGACACATGTTCGAGAAGTACAATGTTAGCGTGCATGGTGCCCCAGGGGGAGGGGGTGAGTATACGATCCAGGTTGGCTTTGGCTGGACCAATGGAGTAGTTCTTGATTTGTTGCAACGCTACCCCGACCAACTGACAAGCGAAGAAGAGCCCTATCTAAAAAGCACCGTCGAATCGGAAATCAGATCTAAAGGCTGTTTCCTAGAAAAGTCTATTACTCTTTTAAATTGCAATGTTTTATTGGGTATCTTTTGGTTTGTGTTTTAAGGCTTTCGCGCGTAAAGTTTTTTCTTTTGTAGCACTTCTTTGGTTAGTTGGTTGATGTTGGGAAATCCTGTTGATTTTTATCTTAAAAGTTTGAAATGCTTGAAAAAAAGAATGATGGTGACATTGTTTTTTTCAGTCAAAAGGTTTTATCGAGGTGCAGTGCTAGGTTAACATAAAAACTGAAGAAACTCGTTTATTTGACTCTCAATGATGAGTGTCTTCTTTTCAGTGAGAATTATGTCAAAAACCGTGAAAGTGTTGAACCTTTCGGAAACAAATTCCTTAATACGTCACAAAACCAACCTTTTTGAGTCGAAAATGTCTAGAATGAAGAAGATCAACGGGAATGTTTAAAGCAAAAGTAACCTGTTGTATACCGCTGTCAAGCAAGTATTTTTCGTGGCGTGTGGTTCAGCTCATTTTGAATTTGTTCGCATTTGATTTGGAAATCTTAGAACCGGGCTTACGGTAGTTTTAAGATACGTCAGAAAAATTACATACACATAGTTTTTTGCTGCTCTTTTTAAAAATCCCCTGACTACTCTCCCTGTAACTCTATTTACTAGAAAATAGTAGGAAAAGGGAACATGTTTTTTCCATATATTATGTGTTGGAATTTCTTGCGTTTCTTCCGTTGCTGATCGGACTCCGCGCCAACTTATGAACTGCCTGGGATTTCTCTCCGCCATGACACAACTGCTTGAAACAATCGACTCATTGAAGTTCTCTGTTATTTCACCTTTTTGCTGTGGAACTTTGCTACCTTGAGAAGGGCCCCTAGCTTAAGTCTGAAAGTATCTCTCTATCGCATCAGCCGCTGGATTAAATACTGTGTCCCTGTAGTGTACGCCATCCAGGGTCCCTCCTGGGTAGGAGCTCGAAACCGGGTACACATCAAGTACCATGAATCCGGCCTTGCACATCACCCAGTTTGCGTAAGAGTTGAAAAGCTGTACACGCTGATAAAAAGGAAACGAAACAAATAATTTGAACGTGAAGCCGATATTCAACCGACTTTGTTAATTTGATTCGGAGACAGAGATATCATGTGTTTAAAATTTGAGTGAGTATTTACTAGACATGACAACGTTTATATCACCGCTTACATAGAAGATAAATATCCTTAAGAGATATTAAATAAATAGTTTCAATGAATTTCAAAATAACCACAAAAACATAAAAATCAATCGATCATTGACTTAGTGTTGTCCCGCAGCTGGAAGTGGTTTCTTGCCTTCGCCCTAGTTTCCCGCGCATTTTGTTACTATCTTGGACTAGCTCTTCTCATGTCCACTGCCGGTTTCTCTTTCTTTGGCGCTTGTATGTTTTTCTGAGTATTTGATACTTGTTCGATTTTTCAATCACAGATAACGTCATTCGGTTCAATATTTCTTTCGGGTGGTCGGATTTATTTATCATGCTGATTGTTTTAATTTGACCTAGTTAATTCTTTTTTAGTAATTTTGCCGTTGAATTTGATCACCTTTATGTTCCTTTGTTTTAAGCCTTTTATCGTGTGGGCTAAAATTCAAGGCAAACGAAACTGGCATTTCGACGTTATCACGTACACGTCTTCCTCAGTCGTCTGCTCCTATCGGTCACGTGAGAGATCATATGTCCAATAAAACCTGGGACGCCTGTGGCAGTACCTGTCATTGCAAGCTTACCTGTTCGGTATGAAATCTCCGGAAGCAGCCGCTGTACAGTTCTCTCTGATCGTGGATTGCAGTGGTGCTCTTCCAAATAACAGTACCTCGATAATGCCGCTTCAGCACGCCAATTAATCCATTGATTATTTTTTGATAAACGTAGAAACTGGCGCTCTTTAACAAATGCACGCCGGCATTTAAAATTAGCGCGCTGTCCTGATCCATGTCTGAGCGCGTGACCACGGTCTGTAGCTCGTAAAGAATCCTGGGAATGTTAATAGGTCTCTTGCCAAACATCAAGTCCATTTCATCCTTGGCGGTCTGTGTCAACACATACACCCATAACATGGTGTGATAACAGGCGCGAAACACCTGCCAGCAGAGGGGACGTTGTAAAATGGACTGAAAAAAGTACCGGTTGAGAGAATCACCGTAAACCCATAATACACCGCGGCCCTGTAGATGGCCTGATTTCCTAAGACCCAAAGGAGGACCTGTAAATGATGAAATACAATTTTCGGTTGTCAGAAATCGACCTCTCTACAATATTTTCTTCCTCCAATGCTCCTAGACGGCAAAAAGGACTGGAACAAGGGCAATTTGTTTGTTTTTTTTGTTTTCTTTGCTGAGTTACAGTGGCATCTGTCATTCAAAGAGGGCAGAAGGAAATTTACCTTTGCATATTTTATTCGTTCTCAGTTCATTCCTAGACTGTACTATTTCAGCGAGTGTCACTTTACCTTTGTGTTGAAATATTAGTCATGCCTAAGCAGGAAAACCCCTTATCTTTAAAGGGCGCTATTGGCGTGGTTCAGCAGGGATATCAAGCCATGCAGCGACTTTCAATCGAAGGCAGTCACTCTACCAACCAATCTCTTCAAATACCTTACTCCCCCACCCCCCCCGCCCCCACCACCCTTCCACCCTTCCTGCCTTCAAAATGTCAAAATGTGCCCTATGGAAAGGTTTCACACGCTCAACGTGTTAGTTTCACTCTGTCCGCTCGAGGTCAAGTGATTGACTTGAGCTGTTAACGTAAACTGTCAAGACTGACCAACCTCGTCCCCAAAGCCAGGGAAAAGCGCCCTGGGGACGAGGTTGAAGACTGACCAATCATAGGGTATACCAGGGGCTGGTATACCAGAATGAGGTATTGAAAATAATGCTTACAGAGGTTCCATTTTTCGCAGCTTTTCTCGATTCCCTTGGAGATTACTTTATGTAGGCATATTAGCCAATTATGGCGGCTAAATAGAAGCCTGATCATGGGTTAATTTCAGTGTACCTGTTTGATATGCTCTCCATTGCTCTCCTGCCCATGTTCCATAACCGTCAACAAGTAGATTGCAATTCTCTCGACACGCTGTTTGGCTTACGGCTTTGAATCCGTTCAGTTCTAAGGGAAAAAAAACACAATTAATAAAGCAAGTTGATATTACTAGAAAGCAGACTCTGAAATTGGATTCGTTCTTGAGCTGTATGCCCACCTCCCTAATCGCATTTTTTAGACTTTTCTAGACTTATCTGCCTGAACCTGCATCATCATCACAGGAACTAATGAGAGCCTGCATTCCAAAATCTAGTACAGAAACTTGACTTCATGTGACTGCGATATCAGGTCAATAGGACCGAAACTCTTAGTACCTTTTACATTTTATTAGCCTAACTATATCACTGTCAAGGATCACCTTTGGTGAAGGTCGCTGGTGACGCGGGAACAGTAAACGTAATTTTTCCGCCAGCCAGAAGCTCCTGCAAGAAATCATGAGTTCTGTTACCCAGGCTCCCCTGAGGCTGAAATGAACCGTGCCGACAGCCTGGGAAAAGATACAGCTTTAGATCAGCGAACAGGTGATCAAGAGTTTTGCATTTAGGTTGTTAGGTAACAAAAATGTCATCTGTCTCTAAAATTCTGAATCAGATTTCCATTAGCAACTGGGACAGAGCACGTTTATTTTGTAAACAAAAGAAAAATAAGCTTTTAGTTTTAAATGATTCCTTTTCTTAGGTGACTGTAACAGTTCGATGAAATAAGTTCAAGCTCATAATGTCTGAGAGATTTTATAGGTAAAAGTTTCACTAGGTAGGAGATGTCGGTGCATGCAAAGTCCTGGCGACGAATAAAAATGCGGTACTTCTGGTTTGCAAAATGTCAAGTGATTTGAAAATCAAAATCTCTGAGGTATTCATCAAGTTAATTAAGTCACCGTGAACGCGTTTTCGCTGACTATTTCAATAATTATAAGATGGTTTAGTAGCCTTTAACTAGATTTTATCCAAAGGTCATTCGGCCACGAATCAGGAAATTAATACTTTCAAACGCCGAAAAATCTTAGGAACTTATGACTATCCTGAAGACAATTTAATTTGCAGCTAAAATCATGCATCTCGACTGGCCAGTTTGACTTCTATTGAGGCTTGAAAAGGTCAATTTTAAGTTTTAACTAAACGAGCGAAAAAGACAACTCTGTCCAAGGGGTACCATTGTTTCCGACAATAAGTTTCCATCTTGAGAGATATTCGCCTTATGAGCCAAAAAAAAAGAGACCATCTCTTCGGAGATGTGTCTTCCAGAGGTGCCCTTTAAGAGAAATCTGATTGTTTGTGTGTCGGCACAAGCCGATTAATTACGTTTTACCTCGTATAAACCAGTCCAAAGGAGGATCTTTAAAACCCTCGCATAAAGAATAATCAAGGACAATCTCAGCCCAATAGGACCCAGGCTCATCTG
Organism: Porites lutea; assembly: GCF_958299795.1. Taxonomy (NCBI): domain Eukaryota; kingdom Metazoa; phylum Cnidaria; class Anthozoa; order Scleractinia; family Poritidae; genus Porites; species Porites lutea. The sequence continues at coordinate 33,022,950 of NC_133207.1, read as the reverse complement.
GTAAAAACACGGCCTCGTATAGTCCGTTGTTCTTATCATATACAGTCGCAGCCATGTTAGATGGTCCTCGAATATCGACACGCCAGGAATCGCCTCCGATTGTTTTGTTTTTGTTTTCTGCTGACACTGACTGAATGTAAATCTTGCTGAAAAATCCCGCTGGTCTAATATCCATGTGCTTAACGTAACTTTTACGAGCCTGCGTTCGAAGGCTCTCGTCCAGCGGTTGTGCGTCCTCCCACGGCACATGCCTCAAACATTGTCCAATAGTATTCTTCCAGTCGTATCTGTGCATGCGCATTTTGCACCAGTTTAGTTTGAAATCAACAGCATTTTTCCTGTAGTTCATCCTCTCAGTTTCAATCGACTGTTTAGTGTCAGAGAGCAAAATCAAATTTCCAAGAAATATAACATGGAGTAAAGTCATTGTGGTCTGGGCCTGGCACAGCAAGGAAAGTACACATATCAGTGGTTCTGAGAGATTGCAAATATTCTTGGTGCAGTTGATTTAAGATATTCTTCCTTTGATGCCAACTTCATGTTTCATTTGTGGATAATTTTCTTACTATTCTGCGAAAGAAAAAACATGCAAAATGTAAAAAACTCAGGATCGTCTCAGTTATGATCGACTAAAACTATGCCGACATTCAGTGAATCACTTCACTGTTTAATCTGAAATGCCCTGCCGGTTCAAAATAAATTGAACATATGAATCAACTTCGTGCAATGTAATATTGGAACTACTGAATAACATACTGATGATAGCCGCCAAAGAATTAGTAAATCAACCAGCTCAGCTTCTTTGAGCTTTCAAAATCTAAAATTGAGTAGTTGCTTAATATATCTTCAATGGGAAGCTCGAATACTTATGATCAGGAAAAATTGAGCGTTTGTCTAGAACTGACTTGATAAGTCATGGTATTAGGGCGTTTAATAAACTTTTATCCACACGACTATATATACTGAAAAAAAGGCAAAACAAAAAGTCAAAAAACGCTGGACACCGATTGCTGATCAAGTATACCTCACCATGAAGTTTACAAACATAAATTGCCAGGAAAGGTACATTTCAAGGGTTAAGTTTGTAGAAATACCGGTAGAAGCGTGGGAAATAAAAGTCATAGTTACGGCATACAAACAGCAACATACTCACAGTATCTTCTTGTAGTTACGTGGTTAAGAATGGAACTTTTCGAGGGTCCACTTAATCTAGGCGTGAATTGAAAGCAAAAGAGTTGCCAAAATTTCTTGTTTTCATAATGTTGGTCATTTATTTTTCATAGATGTTGTTCGTGACAATTGCCACACATGCAACCCTTGTCAAGGAAAACCAGTCATTTTGTTAAAATGAATACAGGTATCAAAAATAAAAAATATATATAATACAATACAATGCAAAAACACGCCCATCAAATCGCAATTCTGAGAAAGAAACGTTTAGTAATACGTGAGAAGTTTAGTGGGCATCTTAAATAAGTCTTCCATATCAAGAGGGCCCAATAACAACATAAGTCAAGAAAAATTTTCAAGTTTTATTTTGTAAAATAGTCAAAAATAAATAGTTCCATTCAACAGTGAAGCTGAACAGTCAAATAGCTGCCATTATTCCATTGTTTTTTCGCGTTCTGAGAATGAAACGAGGATACCGGTAATATACATCCAAGCCAGAGGAAGGGTTCCCATATAATATCAAGCGGGTTCATCTCGTTTCAGGGTGTAATTACAAATTTTGGTCGGGGAAGGCATAGGAGCCTGACAGGCACTGTTCTTTGCTGTGAGTGAGGAAAAAGGGGGGAAGACAATAAAAAGGAGAACTCACAATTAAAGAACAAATTTATCGCAATTGAAGTTTAGGATAGCTCTTACTTGACTGTTTCTTTCAGAATGGTTTCTTTTAGCGGGGTCAAACAGGACTGACAGGGCCGTAGCTACCTGTGCGCCAAAACATACCAGAATGCCTGGAAAATTTCGATATAAGATAAAAGCAAAACGAATATATTTTTTAAAACTATCAAAGAAGTGAACAGCAGAGAGTTTGTCCAAAATGATGGAATTGCTTATATCATGTGTCTCCGTTTTAACGTAGCCAGATTATTTTTCACCGTAAAATTCAGTTTATTTCCCGATTTTGTCACACCCGAAAGCCGTAAGCAAATCTTCCACCTCAAGACCAAGAGAAACTACAAGAAAACAAAATTTTATCAACTGAACCGCACAGACTGACGGTTTGAGACACAGGGAAGGGTCGATTCGAAAACCTGTGCGCACATCAGGAAAAATCCTAGCTACTCCCTCGTCAAGACAGGTGTCATAAAAGCTCCTTAATTCCAATTTCGACTCATAGCTATTACATTCATCAAGTATTATAGCATTGTTGACTTTATTCCTCTAGTTTACCTTGAGATAAAGAAGGTTATTAACAACTTTATGTCGATGTATAAATTGCAGAAATTTGCGTTTTAGAATACCAAATTGTTTTCTCTAGCCTTTCATGGTTTCTACTGGCATCCCAATTTATTCTGTGTTTGTGTTTTGTATGTCCATGGCTGCCCTATCTTTGGCCCCTATGGATATTTCGGGGAACCTGTGCTCTTCTTATTTCTGCAAATGCTTTCTAATCACTTGTATAATGAGTGGTGTTACCAGAGATTCCCGACTCACATTCCCTGTTGTTGTTATCGTGCCAGTCAACACATAAAGAGGCGAAAAGACCGTAGCAGATCTACATCTGACCATATTTATAGGCCAAATTAAAGCACGCAGGGTTGGAGACTGGAGACAGTTAGCAATAACCGGCCAAAGCATAAGCTTTAGTTCATTGAAAAGAAGATACTACTGTAGTTGGCAAATATGGACTGTCACTCAAAACGTTAAAGGCAGTTAAGTTCATGATAAATCTTCACGCGCAGTCGATGATAAGGGCGGAGCGGACTTTCATATAGGATCACAAGTTAGTAAAATTTTACTCTTTGGTTACCAATCCACAGGCACGCACGAATTTGTGTCTTTTGCCATGGATTTAGTCAAGCTCAAGTCCAGAGCGCGAGTCAGCAGTTTGACCTGAGTTGATGAATCACTTGACTCCACGGGGCAAAATGTAGCCATGATGTACTGAGTTCGGAAGTAGCCTTGATGGGCATGCGTATCAGGCAAAACTGTTCGTGATCACGTGGTAAAGTATCTTTCCAGTGCGTCCTCGGCTGGGTAGAAAACAAAGTGAGGATAGTGAATGCCATCGAAGGTTCCCTGTGGGTATGATGCGCTGATTTGATATATATCCAAAACAGGGATACCAGCATCACACATTTTTTCCATTGCGTAGGCGTTGAAGAGTTTGATTCTCTGAAAGGCAAAATTTAATATGACAATTATTTGAAAAATCATTCGCTTATCGGTTTCTTTCTTTAATAATCAGTTTTCTGGTCTTGACTTACGTCAAAGTCGTCCGAATTCATAGGTCTTATCTTGCGCGTGCACAAAAAGAATTCCTTCATAATTCTGCAGTGTTGTGTACAAAGTTGATTTATATGAGTACGACGATTTAGTGCTAATCCACTTGTCTTCATTTGGACGGGCGCAGAAGTTCTATTAGAGACCTTAAGATCGAGGTCCATCGGTCTGGCCATCTTACCGCAAACGCCAAACCGCGGTTTGCGGTTAGCTGATTCACGTTATCTGTCTTAGGAGTTTAAATTCGCTGGTGGTTACTCGCAACTGCCACTTTTGTTTTCATCCATTCGTTGACTTCTATTTAAGCTGAGAAATCGTCTTCAAAGATGACAAAGAATTTGGAAATGTATGAGCAAAAGAGTTCTAAAAGTAGAATACTCTCTCAAACGTGGGATGGTGATGTTTTAGGGTGCATAAAAAACGTTGCAGTAATTCAGTTACCTCTAGAGAGTGGTCTAGCCGTACAAACGTAAACCTAAAACTGCAGACCTGACGGCCAGGCACTAGTCACGTGACTTGTTGACGTTTTCGGTTTTAGGGGAAAAGGCTACCTCGATCTTAGGGTCTCTACTGAGTACCTTACGAGAACTGACGAACCAAAATTAATTCTTCCTTTTTTAAACGCCTTGCTTAAAGTTTCCATCTTCGCTTTCTCCCTTTTATAAATTTATCCCTACTTTGCTTTCTACAGTTAACTCGCCTGTTCGGTATGGAAGCGCCTACAGCAACCGCTATAGAGCTCTGTTTGCTCCCCAAGAGAAGGTATCGTCTTCCAAACCACCGTCCCGCGGTACGTCGCCTTTAAAAGTTTAATAAATCCCTTGATAATCCTCTGGTAATTTCTAAAGCTTGTGCTCTTTAAGAGATGTACCCCTGCGTTTAGCACCAGAGCGCTATCTTGATCCATCGACGGCTGCGTTACCGCTTGCTTTAGTTCCTCCAGTATTTGTGTCACATTAATGTCTCTACCACCAAAGCTGCAAGCAAGCAAGCAAACAGTTTCGACTCTTACAAAAATATCACGGTCCATTATAAAGATAAAAGAGCAATCTGTCGTGTACTGTGCGATAGTTCTGAGTATTCTGCGGTTTGTCTAATCATTTAAAGCTACTGAACAGAACTTTCCGGTGGCGTTGTCTTCGGAAAAATCGAAAGGGGTTAACTATTGAAAAAATGTTCTTTCATCAGTGAATGTGATCATTATGGACGATAACGATCAGTATATCCTTTGCAGTAAACCTTTTTCGCGGTCTAACCAAGCGAACCCTCTTCAGCGGAGTTGTATCTGGCGGGGAGGAGGGGTAAAAATATAAGTTTAAAACTTTGCAGTTATGATTTGTCCCTTAACCCCATACGCGGGTCCTCTGTTCAGAATTGACTTCTTTTTATTTCTTGCTGTTTGCTTGTTTTTGAGGTGAAGTTTTTTAAGCAGCGGTTTGGACGTCTTGGTTCTTACGAACGTTATTACCTGAGGTCCATTTCCTGTGAATTGACCGTTCCTAACGTGTACACCCAAACATCCGTGTGATAACACGCTCTAAACACGCTTCTGCACAGCGCTCGACGTTGTAAAGATTCTGCGAATCGTCGATTGTGCGAGTCACCGTATATCCACAATACACCAGTCCCCTGCCGATGACCTGACGGGAGGGGACTGAAGTCATCTAAGAAAAAAGGTCAAAAAGTGAACAGTGACATGAGCTATTGCGATATATCTGATAACAAGCTGACTGGCGCATCTCGCTGTACATAATTTATGTTGTCTGAGAGATTTTCGTTCTTCCTTAAAATGACTCGACTAAAACAATAAAGAAAGACGAATATAAGAATTTGATTGGTTTAGCGAACAGACTCGCGCGGGGGTTTCGAGTTGGTATAATTAGCTAACACGCAGCACGCTCTCAACTGAAAAAAAAAAAGATTGCAAAAAGTGTCATTTTCTATGAGTTATAACTACAACAGAACATGGGTTACCGATTAGACACAATCGAACGATGCTTTTTCCATCTAAGAGTTTTCTCTGGTGAAACGCATACTAGAGTTAGTTTATGAAACAAATAGCGGCTTTACAGAAACTCTTTTTCAAGTTCAAAAGAGAGCAGGACAAATGAAATTCCCATCATTTGACTGATTTTGGCGTCAATAATTAATGCTAGAATCAGAAACACAGCTTTGTTACCGGTTCGTACCTCTCTTGTATGAAAGCCAGTTCCCATTTATCCACCGACCGAAGCCATCCCAGATCAGAATGCAGTGTTCCTTGCACCACTGAGTATTTGGATTGGACAGAGAATCGGAAACTGCATGCATGTGGGTGGAAAGAAAATTAAGTAAAGTCGATTACAAACTCACACTAAAAGCAGATTTACAAAAATACTGTTTCTCAGTTGACCACCGGATAAACACTATCTAGCGAATAATTATTAGGGAATCTATACTATTATACTCTTTCTTAATGGACACCTCTATAAGACTAATAACGAACTCCTCGGTAAACGGACACCTCGAGTTGGTCCCTGCCCTAGCTACTTTATGGACTACGAGCAGTCTCTCTTTTTCTTCAGGGGTAAGGTTAGTGGACGCGCGCGCGCCTCTCCCGCGCGTCGTCATTTGCGTGTCTCGGGCGTTTTGCTCGACGGACCAACAAAAAAGAGAGAGTGCTTGTAGTCTAGCTACTTTACGGATACTTACTGCCGGTCCCCAAAGTGTTCGTCTTAGAGATTTGACTGTAATGTCCTTCTCAAGTTGATAAAGAATATGAAAAGAAACAAGGTTTATTCCCCTGCTTTCTTATCCTCAAATGTGTGTTTAATTGTAACTTAATTAAGCATCTTACACGGAATGTCCAGCTGTGCATGTGGTCTGGCTGGTGGAACCTCCACCGAAAAACGTGCGCCGAAAAATAAAGGCCTGTCAATGTAGTCATCAGAAAGTTCGAGTGTTCCTTGCCTCTGAAAAGAGCCATGACGGCAGCCTGAAGATAAAAATTAAGACGAAAAACATACTTATTGTTTTACAATGACATGCTTTGTGCCCTAAAAGTGCTTAATGTAAATCCGGGTCTGATATTTCTACTAAGCACCTTGCTTATATCAGTTAAATAGCAATTAGTAGACAGGGGACGATATCGATGGAAAGACTGACGAAAAGGCTTCACGTCTTTCTCCTCCCCGGCGTTTCTTATGAGCTTTCTTAGTTCTTCCAGGCTTCCTTTTGCCCTCCTTTTTTTCACTAGTTATAGGGAAACAAAGTATGCCCGTTTGAGGAGTTTAACAGTGCCTCAAGTAGATGAATATAAAAATAAATTATAACTGATGATTCAAGGAAATTGTACCGTAGCGGACAAGTGCAAGTTTATTATATTTCAAAAGACTAATAATCTATCATCTTTCTCTTTGACTTTCTTGATTCATATGCCCATATTTTTATGGTTATGTTATGCATTTTCTGCTGAATTACCTTCAAAAACTGCCTCATGGCATGCGCAGGTTATCATTAAGAATTTGCATGTTGACTGTGGCTTTATCCCACAAAGTTGATAAATATCACGTGATCTTACCTTTTCGAAACCAATCAGGAGGTGGGTTTTTTAACCCGTGACATAATGTATAGTCCAACGAGATATGTAAGTAATAGGTCCCAGGTTCCATGGGAAGAAACACGGCCTGATAAGTACCATTCTCCAAATCAAACACTGAGGCAATGAGATCTGCTGGGCCTTTTACTCTTACGCGCCACGCATCACCTCCAAACGTCTTTGTATGATTTAGGACTGTCACCGACTGTATATAAACCTTACTGAAATGTCCAGCTGGTTTGATTTCTGCTCCTGAGATGTAGCTTAAGTTTGGATGAGTCTTGAAGCTATCGGCCCAGATCTCGTAGGCCCAATGCCGCGCATAGCTTGGGCACCAGTCTGTGTAAGTCCGCCAATCGGTTCGCATTTTTCGCTCTCGGCACCAGTTCTTCTCAAATTGATTCTGAAGCTCTTCATCTCCCAGTATGAGGATACCATATAAACTTGGTAAAAGCAGTAATAAAGTCTTTTGTTTCAGAAGGAACGGCATTTCCGAACATGATCTCACTGAAAAATGAGAGAATTTTTAATTGTTGTAGCACCTAAGTCTGGAACTTCTCTAGCTATTTCCTAAAGACCAGGAGAAATTTCTCTCATCGAGATGGCTGCGCAAGGCCTAGGAAGGAAGTAATCACGAATGGAGTCCAGACTCCCAGAACTGAAAACGGCCATTAGCTAAGACCGCCACTAGGGAAAAAACGCGCTTTTTGAATTTAGGACGACAATTTCACGAAATACTTAGTAGGGTCAAGAGAGAATGAGATCATTCTCTCTTGGTAGGGTAGTGCGGATGGACTCAATTGTGTCTTTAGTAATCAAAAATTTTGCACCGGCGCTAGAGCTTCTATTACTTCTGAACTTCCATTTTCTTGACTATGATGGCTTGAAAATCAGTTTAAAACAGTTTTCACATCATTCCGTAACTGCATCTTTGTCAACAATGTCGAGGACTGTCTCTGAGTAAAATTTAAAGACGAAGCGTCGCCTCTTACTTTAGAGTACACGTAGAAGTTAAACACCCGCTGCCTCACCCGCAACACAAACGCCTGGCGTCACTTTGGTCACTGGTCGCTTCGAGCGAACGATAATTGTTGGCTGTCATACCAAACGTTTAGGGGAGGGATGCAGACGCAGACTAAATAATTATATTAATTTTAAATCTCGGAGTTAATTGGCAAACGACTCTGGTAAGCCGCAGGGCTAAACACTTCTCTTTTATCTTGAGATCAAGAGAATCAGGATTTATGTGCAGAACTAAAAGAAAGGCAAACCAGTCAAGAATTAAGGAGCAAATTAATATCTAACGACAGATTTCAGTCAATATGTCATTTTTTCAAAAGCTTATAAACACTTTTAAAAAAATATAAACACCTTATAAAAATTTCTTAGATAATAGTAGATCTAGCACAATTTACAAAGGAAACAATAAATAAGATAAAATTATTCAATAAACTCACTGTGTTATCGCGACGCCATTGTCTCAACGAAGTTAAGCAGACAAAATAAAATTTACATTTCAAAACAAATGATCTTGTCCGCGGAAGGAGCAAGGTGAATATTTAGTTGTTGACAGAATTTATATCAGTTGAAGTTGGACGCCATCTTGAAGTTGCGGGTTCGCAGGTGCTGAGCCACCCGTGGCCTCGTTACCACGTTCCCTTTACTTCCAGTCCATCATGCAAAGCTTTGTAGTCTGTGTAACGCAGTCATCTATCCAGCAATCTTTATTTTCATGCTCAGTTGTATTCAGGTAAGGAGAAATTAAAACTGAGCTAGAATGAATGATTTTCACGCCAAATCAGTAGCAATCATTTGCATATCAATGAGTATTGAGAAAAGCTTTGCAAAAAGTAACTGACCGCCACGTCGTTGGAGTCATCGTCTCCGTTGTCGTCGTTGTTGTCGTCGCCATAACATCTCTTCCAAGTTTGATAAATATGATAAAATCCCACAAAAGCAAAACCGACAGTAGCACACGCCAAGAGAAATTTCTTCATTGTCACAATGCCTTGACAGTGCCTTAATATACCAAACAGTGAAACACGACTGAGCGGAAAATACTCAGCAGAGTGTGATTAAAACAATGACGTAGAGAATTGAGAAGATATGTGTAATGGATTAATCAATTAATTAGTTAATAATAGTGAGGATCACTTTCGCTGTGTGCGCGTGCGCAGACTGCAGTACTGACGTGCAATGGGTCTTAGTAGGTCCGCGAGGCCCGTACTGTATAGCATCAAAATCTTTGCGCAAACGACACAAGAAGCTGCTCTCTCTTAAAGCGATGCTATACAATGAGCCCGACCTGGAAAAATTCCTAGACTTTCACTCGTTTGTACAGTAGTGTTGTTTGTTTGTTGTTTCCTTATGTTTTCCGTCATTTAGGACTCAGTTTTACAGAAATACGCTGTCTTTAAAGGTCACATCCAATGATAAACGAGACAACACATTGATCTGTTGAAAGTTCAATTAATCACGAAGGCCACTCACATACGTTGTCTAATTTACACCATAATTAACACTATTCAAACAAGGGGGTGGCTTATAAGGCCCCTCTCGCTAAAAAGTTAAATTCAAAACTATGATCACCAAGTTAGCGACTTTTCCAAAAACTTTTCCAGGATATCACTGTCACTTGGCTTTTTGATGATTGTTTTATTTCCAGTGCTACGGTTTAAACATTAAGTAAAATTCTGCAAAATGTTTGAGGCTGTTACTGAGACTTGAATGAACACCGATGTGGCTGACCATGTTTGGAATAACCACGTACCGTTCCAGACTTCTATTCTTTGCGAAGTCATCAATAGCAACATCCATGGGATATGCATCATTACAGTTCACTGACTTTAAAAATTTAGCGAGCTCCAGCGAACGAGATCTCTGATAAAGAACCCCAGGTGTGCAACATCCATGAGCCTTGACAACGGAATACAGGACTGGGGAGAGCTTTCTTAATTCTATCAAATGAGCTCTACCAACAGTATAAACAACCAGGACAAAGTACGTTGACCACACTATAAAAGCACAAATAATAAATTGTTTTTTAAATCTTAAAGGGTTTTCCAGTTTTAATTCTATCCACGCGCCGAAACATCCCCCAAGAAAACCAACCAATATAAGTTCTGGTAACTCAGGCCATCCGAAGCCTTGCCACTTCTCAGGGTAATAGAGTTTCAAAAACGCCCAATCTCGGCGCGTTTTTAAAAATTTCCACGGCATCTTATGTCTTAAAACAAAGCGAAGATCCTTCAACAGATTTTCTGATGGCAGGGCGTCGTCCTCAATCATTAAAACGTAGGAAGAATTGTACTGTAAGACAGTTTCTAGACCCACGACATAGTCTTCTTTTTCGCGAGACCTCAAGTTAGAAGTAAGAGGAGCTGAGCTATTTGTCAAAGTTATAAAGCTTGATAGATAATGAGCATCTTCGTTCACCCTCGATTTAGGATCAGAATTCAGAATAGTAAGAATACTCCTCCCTCCATCGTCTGTAACTTGAGGAAGCAAACGAGCGGTCACTTGCAATAAATAATGCGTGTTTGCCGCGCGAAAGGCAGTCAGGACTACTATCAAGAACTCGATTTGTTTCGATTGCTTGGGACTAAGGGGCTTGGTCCTTTGTTTTAAAGTTTCCAGATTTTCCCTGGCATGTTTAGTTCTTTCGTCGTTTTGAATTTCTAGCAGCTTGTAAGGCTCCTTTGGCTTGGCGAAATAAGTCGAGAAACCAAGTTTGTGACACAAGACTGGAAGTACAACAGCGAATGTTAGGATATAAATAATGGCAACAAAGAATCCACGCCTTCCACACAAAGACATGCGCACACGGGAAAAACGTCTGCTACACGTTCCCATGTACTTGCTGAGCGATTCTCTGTAAAAAAAGATAATAAAGAAAACAAACATAAAACGTAAAAAGTGTTGAAAATTTGAGTAGGCGACGTGGTTGGGTGGCCAGAGCGTGGGACTCGCAATCCGGCAGTCCTGAATCCGAGTCCTGCCTGCTCTAACCACACGTAGCCCACATAGCCAGATTTGTTCAAATCATCGGTCAAGCTTGAAAATAGCCAAGTAGTACCATGGGAGCTCATGGGGTTTTTAATACCGTTATGTATATCATTTTGTGCTTTTTATCTCAAACTTTGAGTGGATTGCCTGCCACAGCTACAGCACTGAGTTGTGCCACTGAGCTGAGTGTACTTCCACTATAAAGAAAGCATTCACTATTCATTCAATTCATTGTGATCAAAGACAAAACAAAGATAAGACATCTTAGTAATATCGATAACCACAGAAACCATGGGAACCGGCCGACGTAGCCATTCTCGACTCGGTTATCCCACAATTGAGTTCAACTGAATAAAAAAGAGATCGATTGAGTTCGGTAATCAAACAATTGGATTCGATTGAGTTCCATAATTGAACAGAATAGACCCCCAAAAATAAGAGTGAGATTTACCATTACGTTAGATCAGTACCAAATACAATAGGACATTTCTGATTTGCCTGAAGCCTCTGATTCAGAGCGAGGCTAAGTGCGAAGTCATTCATGTGAAAATGATTTTTTATTCCCAAGCAAATAAAACTCATTTTCACAGGAAATGTTTCGCGCTAAGCCTCATTTTGGAAGTGAAAGTTTTTGGAACTCCCCATGGCACCATTGGAATATAAGAGAATATAAGAGAGACAATCTGAACTAAAATAATTAAGTACGCTTTAGTTCTACTTCTTTTCAGTGTAGTCTGTCATGTTTACGTGGGGTTTTGTTTAAGGCTGTCAGTGTCTTGCTTGCTGGTGTCACCTCTCACTTAAACAGAGTGAAAGGGGCAATTAAAGCTTTAAACCCCAACAAATCAAGAGAGCCCACATAAAAGACATAAGGTACCGTGATGTAAAGCTTTGAAAGCAACTACCCCCCAATAGAAGAAGTAAAATTTCACGGTTCAATCACATCCTGCAAGTAGCGACTCTCCGAAAGCAAAAAAATTTCCCTTTTTCAGCAAGAAACAATGGGAATGGTAGAGTTCACAAGCTTTACTTATACCAACCTTCTGTCGGAACAAAAGTATTATAGCACAATTTTCTGTTTCCGTTATTTTCCAGTCAATAGAGGGACATCATATTTAGCATCTCCAGACCATGCGCTTTTAGATTTGGGTTGGTTAAGATCTCGCATGTGAAACACCCTACAAACTTGAACCTTGGCAAGATTGTTTGCATATTACATATTTCATAGCAAACAAAAGCAGGAACTTTGAATACATTAAATATCAAACATACAGTAAAAAGTTAATAGAAAATTAATGTAACTTTACCGCCCGTTATCCTATTTTTTTAAAGATAATTTTTTATCATCGTGTAGAATTTTAACAATAAGTATGATAAAGTTAAGCCTAGCAAAACTAGCGCATAGAACAGTAGAACACAGTACCGTCTTAGATGGCAAAAGATATACCTTTGAGGTATTGTTCGAGATAAAATACACTGCGATATTAGCATCAATTACAGGCAGCAACAGTCTACTTGACAGCTGCTTTTATTGTCGTCACGCATTGCTCCCTCCGGAGGAGCGTTGTGTGACGACAAAAATCCGGCTGCACGGAGTTATTCAAAAGCGTAATATTTTGTAGATTTTGTAGAGGGTACAAAAATGATAAACGGTATACATAGTACTCTGCGATTTCGGTGCATAAGAGATGTTTCCCCGTACGATGTTTTACGTCTGGTGTGAAGTGCCAAATTTAATTTAAATCTAATGAGCTTATTCATTTTAATCTATTTTAGTTATTGTAACTCTGCAGAGCCGATAATTCTTGTACGAGTATTTAAACCCACAGATAAACTATACAATAAAAAACAGTATTTTTTTGCGAATCGGGTAGTCACTCTGACAAAAACGAGCACGTGCCATGCTTTTAACAAAAGTATTCGTTATTAATTTGTCTGCCTTTCACACCGGCACCGCAACTGTGAAAACAATCGAACTCAATCGAACATTGGATCACATTCGATAGCCTGAGTAAACAACCAACCTTTCGCGGCGATACGCGTTTGATTACATCAATTTTTTTGCCAGAGTTCGATTCTGTTTCGCTCACTGATTACAATGAACCCAATCTAACCGACACACGCGACTGGGCTCGATGAAGTAGACGGATGGCTAGGTTTGTATTTGGTTCGAGTGGTTTAGGTCTGGAACTTAATCGTAATTCAAATCAAAATGTTAAGAATAAATATTTTAAACATTGAATGAAAATTATTTGCGGTGCAATGAAAGCAGTAAAGTTTTACTTACATTAGTCAAAGCAGGTTAAGTTGCCATTAGATTGGAACATCTTGGAAGCGTGGCGGAGTAACGTTGCTTGCTCTACTTTTTAACCGCTGACGATCGCTGGCGCATGGTCTACGAAATCTTGCCTGCATAACAAGCGCTTTATTGTCAAAACTTACTACAGTTCCACAACGTGAATAAACAACCCGAAACAGGTAAAAATGTCTACATAGACATTTGATTTTTTTTACCCAGCTGGCTTGACTGAAAAAAACTTGACATACTACCGGAATATCATTACGCATTATGCTGAATAAGTAAATACCAAAGAGCCATATATGCCTGGCTTGTGTATGATGCCCCTCCCGTCAAAAAGTATGACAAACAAGCATAATTTTTTGACAAAGAAGGGATAATCGAATGAAAAGCAGTAGTAACTGAATGATCCCAGTAAACAGTATTTTTGAAATGAAAACTGCTTCATCCCGTGATGAGCTTGCCACCCGTGATGGTTGTAGGGGAGGGGGCAGGTGGCCAAAACACACTGCTGCTTCCTCATCATTTATCATGATTTTTATTTTCAAAGCAAGTTATCAACAGTGTATGTAGAAGCTTGGAAGCTGATGTGAGCCTGCCACAGGAACACACTCTTAGACGCACACCCACGCTACAGGGTCTGCGTCCCCTTCGTATAGCGCAAAAATCAACTGATGTTATTTGATGGGCTCCTGATGTTCGATCCGTGTGTTTGTATAGGTAGTAGCATGATTTGTAGTGATATTTGGCATAAATACCACGAGTGATATTTCAAAATTGTTATACGTAATTTCACGAGCCGTTAGGCGAGTGAAATTTGAGACAATTTTGAAATATCACAAGTGGTATTTATGCCAAATATCATGTACAAATCATGCTATTATTTGTTTATACTACTACCCACAAAAGGTTTGTAATTTTCACATGTAGGTATTTCAAATTAAGCTGAAATACCACTGCTCTAAGCCAATCAAATTGCAGAAATTTTTCATGTAGTAGTATAAACTTTGCAATATCATCCGTTTCAGCTCGCGTTCGTTCTCTCGGCAAAATATGCGCGACTTTCAGCCGTTTGAGGGAATTCGCCCTGCATTTTCCTACTAACCTGGTTTGCACGAAGAAGGGCAGGCCCCGGGGGGGGGTTACTTTTGGGAATTCTTGATGGAGGTGTGCCGCCCGATTCTCTAAATCCTGACCCTATTTCAGACCAAAAAAATTTTCTGACCTGGCCTCCAAGAAATTGTATCATGTTAGAACGCCAACAAAGAGTTTTTAAATCCGTTTTGAATTCGCATATTACTTTTTCTTTTTTATTCATTTGGAATTGAAACTACCAATACGTTCATACTCTCCCTCAAAAACTATACCCGTTTTCAGACCGAAACGGCACCAAAACCCTACCCTTTGGAGTGGCACATACCTATATGGCTTATATAAGCAAGTACCCTCCCCCTCGGGGGAGGAAGGCGTACAAAACGGCTGGTAATCGAGCCTACCCAGTCTGATTCAAAATTACTGTTGGCCTTTTCTGCTAGGTTCTTCTGACTCATATAACAAGGACGACCGTGTCCTTAAAGCGAGTTTAACCGTGTAAGACTGAGATCAAGTTTTAGTAAAACTCTCCTCTTTCTAATACATACGACTTTTCACTGCAAACATTTATAAAATACTTCAAAGTAGAATCATACAATTATTTCATCAGATTTTATTGTTTCAAACTATAGACACTTTTAAGAGTCCCTCTTTTTCTAGAAACCACATTTATCTTTCCTTGCCATAAAAAGTCTTTGTCAACACATTTAGTGGAGCTTTCTTAGGTGGATTTTGATCCCAAATGTGCTCAAACACGTGCGTCTTCTTAGAGAAACTTACAACATGCTTTATATACAGCAAGCTCGTAATTTGCACTTTTATGTTTCTTTCACTGAAAAATAATTTTGTACTATCCAGTTTATAACATCTGACTGTATGATAAATCTGAAGTTTATCCTCCATTTATATTGATGTCGATGCACAGGATATTTAAGTTTTAAATGTAATACTCGTCCTTCCGAGTCTGGATTCTTGGCAGCTCTGGTCAGGCACTTCATCTGTCTTTATCAGGTTAAGATACATTAGTACTTCAAATTCTTGGCTGCTGTTGACTGGCAGATATTTTCCTTACTCAGTTCAGTCTAGGTATAGAAGTAGATTTCTTGACCAGCTTTGACCCAGGAAACTGTGTCTTCGTCCAGTTTACAAATTATCAATAGTAAGAAAACAGCTGTTTGTTAAATTTTATCTATATCAAGTCTCAATCTTTTCCGCAACACAGTTTCTCTTGTGATTAAAGTAACATGGCTCTCTGATAAATGTCAGCGATTTCATCTGGTACAGCGGCCCTGCTGTAATCGACGTCACCACGCCGAACCATTTCGCGCCAAAGCTCGTTTAGGTCTTCAACGCATGTGTTTATCTTTAGAAATAAACGTCAAGGAAACTAAACAGGTGTTGGAAACAGGGGAGAAGAGAGAGGGTTAGATTCTTCGCCTTGGAAATCAAATCCTTCCAATCTGATCCATGATACAGGTAAAACATTGGAACTAGCGCACAGCTCAACTTAATGCCCAATGAAGTGACATGGAATGTTGTTGGTCACTTAGCAAGAAATCTTATCAATCCGCACGCTTAATCAAAAACCTTTTTTGGCCCTTCCCTCTACCAGCTAACCTACTTCTATCACGCTGATCAATTAAACCTTAATCTATTAAACTTATTCTTTGACCCCGCCTAATGTATTTAGCACGAAAGTACTAATTGGGGACACTACTTTTACGTCTCCTATTGGAGACGGGACCACCATTTTACGAGGTCATCCGAGCCAGGCGAAGGTCTAGCTGTTTGCAGGCAAAAGGCAGTACCTTTATTTCTCAGTCATTTTAAGACCCTGAGTGTTGATCAGGTCCTGGTAATTGAACACACGACGTCGACCTCCCGCTCTGCAGTCAAGCGCTCTATCGACTGAGCTAATCATGCCGCGGTTAAGCAACAAAGTTTTGTGAGACAGATAGAAGAGCTGCGATTTTTCAAAGTATTGTAACAGCTTGTAACAAATAATATTAATATTCTGTGTAAAAGGATACCTCCTGATGCAGTTTTCGCTGAAAAAGAATAAAAGTTATACTGTGATTAGGCGACTAAGCGGAAGTATCAGCTTAAAATCCATTTCTCTCACTGTAGTGGTAAAAGCTTTAATCTTATTTTAAGGATAAGTAGCGCTTATGGTAAGACCAGCCCAGCAATTTTTTTCAGGTAAGAAAAAAGACAAAAAAGAACGGAAACAGCACGCCAGACAAGACAAATAAGTGCAAGGACTGAATAGAAGCGTTTTGAATCTGGCCAAAACCTTTAGGTCGGTTATTTACAAGAAGTCTAATTTAGGCCCAGGTTAAGCAAATCCTTGGACAAAGAGTAGGGCAAACTGAAAATGGCATCGAACGCAGTTTTGTTAAACACTGGCTAAATCCCGTTTAAATAACCGGCCCTTTGTTTCCCCGCGGCAATAATAATAATAAACAGGATCAAAAACCCATCAGTGCTTAAAAGCACTGTGGTCAATTAAAAAAAACTCACACAAAAACACACATCAACAACAGCAACAGAGGGGTTAAGCATGACGTCTAATACATCGAGCGACAAACATTAGAGATGACCAAGATACGATTTTTTAAGTATCCGATCAACAATACATCAAAAAAGTTCTACTATTAAAGTTTCTCACAAAGGTCAAACGTCAAACGCAATGTAGGTACTAAACTGATCACGTGATCATCTTGCAGTTTTTGTTGCCATACGGGATGCTTAGGCCACGTGCAAACAAATCCGGACAGTTTGAAACCGAATATAATTTCCAAGACTAATCGGTCTATCGTTCACACGAAATTCGAATGAATCCGCTCACCGAAAACGCATCTCAGTTTGAAACTTCTCTCCAGTGTGGTTTAAGAACCTGTCAACACAAATCCGGGTAAAAAAAATATGCAGTTTCAAAATGTCCGGATTGGTGTGGGCTGGCCAGGCCCTAGTCTCTCTAAAGCATAATAGATTAGCCACGGACAGGTCCTAGAAAACGTGCGAGATTAATCAGACGCAGCTCACTAAAAAGTCTCTTTCCCCGCCGCGTGTCGCCTTTTCTCGCGTGGGGTGATTTTCACGCGCCCCCGCGTTTCGCTCGCTCTACTATCCCTGAGGAAAGATAGGGGACTACTCGTAGTCTAGACTGACTATTCCATTCGACAGACCTGGAACCTCGGTTGGTTAAGCGGAACAACGGATGCTGGAAAAAATCAGGTGCTTTTCTTTTTCTTTTTTCCTGCTTACCTTTTCTGCTTGTTTACGGCGTTGTTTGTAAATATCATATAAAATTTCTCCAGCACACCAACATGAATCAATCAAGTCAACAGTAAATGTAGCAGCTGTGTACGCGACACAAACCCAAACAAGCCTGTCCATCGCTTATCGCTTGCCAGTAAATTTTGTTTACACAACAACGAAAAAATGTCGACTAAATCAAAGGACGATCGCTTCGTTCTGAAAAGTTCGTGCGTCTCGTGACGAAACAAAGACGACTGCTGAAAAGCTTTTTCTATTTTTGCGCACGCAAGGGATCGTTTACGCTCGCGCTTAAGTCGGCCTGTAATTTCCAATCGTTTTCGTCTATTCTGCTGTCGAATGAAAGTTGTTTATAATACGGAAATCCGTTCCTAACTCGTAAGGAAGGATTTTCGACTCATTTATGTGGTAGAACGAAGAACTAATACAAGTACGTCTTAAGACTTCTCGTCTTAATAAAACGAAACGCGTTGCAGATTTTAACTGACATTCATACCTCCTATCTGGACTTAACATATACTGGTCATCACAATTAATTCCTTCGCACCGGTCCCAGGACCCAAGAGCCCCTCTTTAACACGATATCAAAAAAAACCGAGCGGTAAATAAACCAAACATGCCTAGGACTAGTTACATATTTTCCCGCGCTAACTAGCGGTTGTATCCGATTGGTTCAAAATCTGATCGCGCGCTTACTAGTTCCTTCTGAGTGTTTCAAAGCAATTTTGGTTTAATGTCAAAAGCTCAAGTCTGTATTCTCATAACATAAACGTTTGTGTCATTAAAAACACCATTTACCTTACATTTGCCAAAGGATGTTCTCATTTGGCCGCTTTGTCCAAAATTGCAACAGGCGCCAGAATTCGATTTTTATTGGTTTCAACGATTTGTCCATTCATGATCATTTCATCTAATATCATATGAACTTTGTCGAGATTAAACATTATCTTCAGAACCGGCAAGTCAAGGAAGCTGCATCAGTAGTTATACTTCTTCAGGGATTTTTTTAAAAAACTGAAGTACATAAAAGTCATGACCCATGTTAAGTCGAAACTGGGATTATAGAGTGACTGTCAGGGACTTATTTCTCCAGGAACCCATCATTGAAGGCAAACCTCATTCTTAGGATTCTCTGCTGTTCAAAACACGCTCTGAAGAGTCCAAGTATGGGCGAACACTGGGAACGAGGTTGCATTAAAGGAGAGCTAGTGGTTTTTCAAATGAAAAAGAAGATCAAGTTTGAGTAAAGGATACATCCAGCTCACACTGAAAAAAAAAATACGGAAACAATCTAATTAGTAACTGATTTGCATCGCCTGTGAACAATTATTTTAACTAGTACTGTAACTCTACCTTTAAAAAGTATTATGGGGGGAGGAGGTGGCCAGGTATTGTAACCTCTCCCAGGAGAAGAGCCAAGTTGGAAGCTTTACAACAAGAAAAAGGGACGTTCATCTATCCAGACTGTTTGGGCATTTAAATGCTGTTACCAGTGAAAAAATGTTAAGCATAAAGCACCGATCTTAAATTTAAGGCTGATTTTTGCTTGTGACATTCAATTCCGGAAAGAACATTTCCAGTGCAATTTTTCTGCTATTCACATCACTTTCAAGGAATATCAGACCAAAATGTTCGTTTGCAACATCTGTAAATAAAGCGAGTGCACTTTGTTTGTTATATTTCACCCAGTTTACACATTACTCAGTTTTTCAGGCTTCTTTTTTTACGTTTTTTTTTTTAGCATGTTCTCATATCCATATATGGTAAAATAGTGAAAGGGTTGAATAACAAAAGATAAGAAGCGATCACACTCACCACACTAGAAAAGTAGCGGTCCAAAGTTTCTACCAAATTGTGAATGAATTCTAGTATTGCCAATTCATTCTGTAAGAAAACGATGAAGTAAAAGTAATAATACAATATCTGTACCTCTACAATTTTACTGCATTAACCATGGAATATTTTTTCCTGTAGCAGATTAAGGGAAGGGGTTGGGAAACCTAAACCCCTTCACATTCTAAGAGAAGGAGTAATAGTAAAAGCATAGATTGAAAAATAATCAACACAAAAAAATGATTCATAAGTGAAATTAATGCAGCTGGTTCATTAATCCAAATAATGTATCAACCCAGGGGATAATTACTTCACCCATTATTTAAACAATGACTGGACTGATTCCTGGGGAATGAGGTTCTGTGAGCCATGACATCAAGGACACCCTAAAAACTGAACAAATTCCCAAGGGGTTAGAGTAATTTTCTTTCAGCCATAACTAATTGGGAAAAAATGATTGGACTGATTCCTGGGGGACAAGGTTCTTTAAGCCATGACACCCACAACAGCATTCCAGTTGATTCTTTCAAGTGAGGGGTCTGAGGGATCACCAAGACCACGTGCTAATTGTTTTCGTTATATTTAATTAATACTTATATGTCATCTGTCGGGTCAGGAAGCCTTCTTTGTTGGGTCATTGACCCGAGACTCATGCCGGCTATCAAAAAATCACCTTGCACTGTAATAACATAATCACTTGACTTAAGACACTTGCCTCTTCTGAATCAACTCCAACAATAAAGAACAGCGAAGCATATCTTTTGTATATGACTTTAAAATTCTCGAATTCAAAGAAAGGACACTGAAAGAAGAAATTACACAAACAATAAGTCAGGTTTAAATCATTTTCAAAGCTAAACCCATACTAACTATTTTCATGGTAACAGGTTATAACCCAACAATAATTACTAACTACTACCTCTCCACAAAAAAACTTTTTTGTCCCATGAAGACTTTTGTTCTTGGACAACCATAGCTTAATCAAAAATAAAACAAAAACAGTGGTGATAAACATATAGTGAACTTTTGTCTTTTTATATGAACTTGACGTTTGTATAATCGCTAGTCAACATATATTTTCAAATTAGTGATCTTAAGTGACCGTTAAAAGTATGACAAGACTAAAATTTAGTCTTGTCATACTTTTAACGGTCACTTAATATAGATTAACAATATTCAAAATTCTTAACAGTAAAAAAATTATATAAGGCAACAGCTAATAAAGTATCAGCTTTTCACTGCTGATGTTGACATTTAAAGTGGACTTAAGACTTTGTAAATACAATGTTTCTTTTATTATGGTATTGATAATTGGATTTCCCTGACACTAAAATATCAAAATGACCCTATTGGTGGCTTTGACATGGTCAACAATAGCTAACAAGTGGTCATTTTTAGTGAGGGCCTTGAAGTGTTCAGTCTCCCTATCATTGAAGAAGAAGTCCCGGGCAGATTGCAGCAAAGAAGAAGCGTAGCAAATTTGGTAGCAACATCATGTTCATACAAAACTGTGAAATTTCACTATGTTTATCACCAGTACTTGTCTTTTTTTTTTGTCCCAGATGATACAATGAAGAGTCATTCTGTTTTAACCTCTCTACAATTCCTGTATTGTAAAACTGTCATTCTACAGTGGGTTACCCAGAGTTCTCAATAGTATTTGTACAGTCCTTGCTGCGCTACTTATGGGTGTAACACATGGCATGCTCCCCTGGGAAAATTTTGATTTAAGATGCTCAGAAATGCTTTGCAGTGGCCATGTTTTTGCATGTGGAAAGACAACACCTGCAAGCGGCCTGGGCTCAGATGCACAAATTTAATATGGCAGCCATATTTCAATGTTGCAGTGATGCTGCAAAGCATAGTGATTGTACTGTGATTCTGTGGTCTGCTGACAAGCTGTTCATTTTGACAACTTAAACCAAAAGAAGGTACATTGCAAAAGCAACTAACAGTCAACACTTTACACAGTCATTTACTCGAAAAGTCATCCTTTTATTTGCATTTGATAGGTGAAATGATCCAGTAGTTGAAGCGCTTTGACAGCCATAACATTCCTTGACAGCCATGACAGGTGTTACCGGTTGAGAACCGGTCAGTGTAAAACGCAGACTGCGGACCAGGGGTAAAATGCAGACTGAGTGCAAAATGCAGACTGCAGACTAAGAGTAAAATGCAGGCTGGGGTAAAATGCAGACCGAGCATAAACTGTAGTTGTGGAAGGGTTTAAGGGTCAAAAAATCCCGCAAATACATGTAAACGAACACTTACTTGACATCTGCTTTCACAAATCCATTCAGGACTTTCTTCTCTAGAACGTTGTCGACGACCCAAAAACATATAATCACAATCTTGAACCTTTTTTCCGTCCGAGAGACCTCATGCTTCAAGTTTTAAGACGCGAAGTTTTCGATATACGTGACCATGGACCGTGAATTGGTACAACACCACGATCTTTACGCTTAAATGGAAGCTGTTGACCCAAAATACTGTACAGGAAGAATTATGGCGATAAAAAAGGGAGTAAATCATTCCAACAACAAAGAAAGATGTTCTGCAGGAAATTTGGATGACCTTCTATGAAAGTATTGCAAATCAAGGTACACAGACTTAAGCCGTTCGGATGTTCATTGAAACTTCTGGCGAATGTGCAATGCACTTCGACTAGGAAGCGAAGTGTGTAACTGATACCGGCTAGCTATTTCACCGATTTGGAGAAGAAGGAGCACAAATGTTTAAAAAAGTCTACAGTCTTTATTCTGCATTTTGCACCCAGCCTGCATTTTACTCTCAGTCTGCAGTCTGCATTTTACGCTCAGTCTGCATTTTACCCCTGGCCTGCAGTCTGCAGTCTGCAGTCCACAGTCTGCGTTTTACACTGACCGGTTGAGAACCCTGGGTCACCCACTAAAGTTCCTAACCCCAACCATCACAGCTAAACTTGAGTGGCTCTATATTTACACAGAGTACTGAAGGGTTTACAAGACACATATTTCCAGTAGACCCGAAGTGTTGGTCTGACAAAGGTTTGAACCTGCAGCTTCTTGCCTGGCAGAACGGTACTCATCCAGTCAGCAGCATAATCTAACCCAGCAGCTTTCGTCCTCAACAACAAGTCATCTGTACTGTATCCTTTGAGTTTCTGTACAGCCCCATGCATTGCACAAACATGTTTCAATTCCATTCATATTAACTATTTCTGTGAAACAGCGTGAGATTGCTGCATGCATAATATATGACAGGGCTGTATAAAGGAAATCTTACCCACACAATATAGTCATTTATACGAATGACCTTCTGTAAACTACTCTACATGTCCGTACAACTTACTTGACCATCGTTTCTTGTTAAGCATTTGCGCGTTATTTCCGCTTCCATAGTTGTTCTTTCTTTGAGTTTCAAATACTCATAATACTGCGAAACACGAGTATGGCCTTGCTTATTAACAAGAAGTACAAATTTCAACATTGTTAAAACCGTTTGACTTGTAGAAAGTTCCAAGGAGAAATCTTGTTCAACACCGGTGAAAATACGCCAGGCGCATCAGCAAAACGAGGCCACATGAAAACGAGGGTAAAAACAAACAAGATGGCGGAGCTGGAAGCAGAAACAGATGAACAGGAAACTTATAGCTTTACAGAGTGTCAGAAAATTGGAAAAGACTTCTTGGATGAGGTGAAGCAATCTCTCGTCAGAGAAAATATGGAAAAAGAAGAATCTCGTGTAAAAGCCACCAAGTACCTCGAGGAAACAGCAATTTTGCATTTACTGGAGGTAAGCTCACTGTAGTGCGAAGCTAGAAATTTTACGCATGCTGCAACGTTTATTTTAGGGTAGGAAGTGAGGTTTAGACGATTGAACAAAGCGTAATTATTTTTACATACATTGCACCAATAACTATGCATTATTCAATTAAGTTACCTGTAAGTGACGGAAACAAAAATGAAACTTCATCAGGGGCATCAAAAAGTCGTGTAAAATAAGGGTACTCCCTAGTCTACCACGCAGCCGTTTTTAGTGTCGTCACGCAATACTCCTCCCCACAGTGGAGGGGAGGAGGAGGGAAGGAGCATTGCGTGACAACACTAAAAACGGCTGCGAGGTAGACTTGGAATACCCAAGCTGTGAAGAAAAGTATTGTTCCAATAGCCCCAGGGTATAACACAAAAATGAAGGTTCTAATAAAATCATGTTCTGTCATGGCATCAAACATGACCTCAGAGACCAAGGGGCTGGCTGTCAGGTCAGGAGAAACAATGCTTTCAAGAAGTTTTCAAGAACAGGCAGAAGAGCCCGGTCTCAGGAGTCACTAGACCATTTCCAAATGGTGCCACAAAAATTATGCCAGTTCCTGAGAAGGCACAAAAAATCTTTTGTATCATTGTATCTAGGCTGTTCACAGTCATCTATTTTTCCATAAGATCATCAAGATCAAGCACTTTGCGTTACGGGCGGCCATCTTGCATGAGTGTCAAAACTACTTAGGGGGCGAGGGTGGTTTGGGAGGAAACAAGAAAAATAGAGGGACTGTAATAACATCACTGCAGCTCGCGTTTAGGGGGCGTGACAGGAATTTCATGCCTTTTACCATTCATTCATTAAGAAACTCCGCTGGTGATGAAAAACATGCCAGACACATTTGGCATCCGTTACGCGTGTTTACAAATATCTCCTTTCAAAACAGTGATTTTATAATATTTCTGGGCCATTCCTCGAAATAAAAATCGGCAAACATACACAAGAAAACATTTTTCTAATCAAAATACCAAAAATCCTTTGTGTCTTTGCGCAAGATGTGCCTTATGGTATGAAAGCGTACGTTTTCTGGAAACGTCGACTTGTCAACAACTTGTCAGTGTCGGCAACTTAGACTAAACCCATTGTCAATGCAAATTAACATTTATTGTCTAATGACCAATCAAACGCCTGCGTTGCTGGCACAACGCGCTCCATGAATGCGAGCTGCAGTGATGTTATCACAGTCCCTCTATTTTTCTTACCCCCACCCCCCCCCCCCGAGCTATAATCCCCAACGCCCGCCCCCTTGGTACAATTGAAAATCCGTAGCCGTGATGGTAAGACGTGGTATATCTAAATGATCTCACAAAAAAATAGGGGACTGTGAACAGTCTACATTGTGCCCAATTGGTGAACAACATCTCTTGAGATACTTTCTTTTGTTTGTGCATGATGGCTGTTCAGTTTCCATCCTTTACCTCTCTGTCTCATTCACTAAGGTTGTGTGTGCAAGGGAAACTATCTCTAATTTGCTAACCAGAGATGGTAAAAGCTTGTCAGATACTAGCAGTAGGACTGTTCTAATAATATTTCTATCGAGAAAATTCTGTTTTCAACCGATCACAAAATGTCTTTGTTCATGTGTTATTTTGTTGACTTGCAAAGATGTGAAGTGACTGAATACTGCTCCTCCTTCTTCCCAGAATACACTGTACATGTTAATGATAGTATTTAATAAAAATAATAGCAATATTTGTTATTTATATTGCACATATTTCATAAAAATATTTATATGCGCATTACAATCTTGCAAATATAATCCATACTAAAAAAAACTAATATTATTCATCACAATCATATATGATAACATGCTAAAAATATGGTTAAAAAAATGTGTTAAGAGTGTAGGCTTTTATTTTTGGAAAAGCTTCTTTAAAATACTAGTTAAGTTGTTTCCACAATGTCCTAGTTTTCTGGGCAAATATCATTTTGAAATAGACAGGGTCATATAACTGAAACCCTCCCACACTGCTTGTTTTTTTTTTGGTGCAAGGGCCAGACAAGTTCAATTTTTGATATGCTGGCTGTCCAAACAACATGAGGTAGTGCATCATTTTCTCATTAACACAGCCTAGAAAATCTTATTAAATTTGCCAGAAATATTTCTTGTTCTCTTCTTATCCAAAGACTCACAACTACACTTGCGAAAGAAATTACATCACACCTGCCAAAACTCTTATTGATGAGAGTGTGCTTATACACTGTACACTTCACCTTAATATTTTATTGTTATTATTATTATTTTATTATTATTATTATTATTATTATTATTAAAAAATTATTATTATTATTATTATTATTTAGGATTATTATTATTGTTTCAATTTATTTTCAAAAGAAGAAAGCAAAACTGAATGTCTTGCAGAAGGGTTGCTTCATAAGCCATATTATGTTTAAAATTGCTCCATGTCAGTCTTAGCCTGGGACCAGATACCTTGGTGAGGTAAAATGGAGAGGGAAATTTCACCTGGGCCTTTTTCTCCTATTAAACCAGTGCCTTTCACCTTTATTGGCTTTTATCCACCACACAGTTTGTCTCTTTCTTCACACTCACCCTGTTATTTGCCCTTTTGTCCCACTAATATTATAAGGAGCCTGCTCCCAGGATACATGTATATCAGGGTCTTTAGAATGTCATTAGCTGTCATTGTGGGTGTGTACTTACTTTGCTCACTGACTACCTATTCTTGTTAATGATTCTTATGCATGTTTACATTAGACTAGCAAAGTTCACCACCAAGCCTTAATTGTGAACAAAATTCTTTGTGGGTATTCTTTTCAACTCTACTACTCTTGGGAATTCTTTTATCCAAAACTTCTCAACTTTACAATTTCAAAACGAGGCTTGATGGTAAAATTTGCTTGTTAGACCTCAACATGGATAAGGCCGACTGATTCATGAGCTTTAGTTAGCTGTTAACACCAACTATAAGCGAGCCTTACATTGATGCTGAATATATTCATTACCGTATCTAAAAAGTTTTCAGGACTTCGCAAGTATGCTTGAACCTGCATAAAACGAATTTTTTTTTTTTTTTTTGCAGGACTTGATTGCAAAGCTAGTGTTCAAAAGACCAGAGAAACCAATAGACTATCTGATTAAAGAAATGGAAGAATTGAAAAGAAAAGGAACACAAGCGCAAACAGAAGATAAAGCAACTTGAAGCTGGAGACTTGCAGAACTCTGTTGGATTTCTACAAATAATCGATATGTCAAAAGGAGAGTTAAAAAACTATTTTTCTCAATTTAAAAGCTGGTCAGCAAAAATGTTGAGTTTTATTTTTGACTTCAGATTGTATTTTAGAGAAAGTTTTCAGATTTTTAAAGATTATTTTTGAAAAATTAGAGTAGATTGTTAAGTGAAGGCAATATAAATGAAACACTGAAGCATTATTTGAAATTTAAACTATTTTTCTAACAAATGGAATAATTTATTGTTTTAGTACACAAAAATGAATGTGGCTAGAGCCAGCTCACTACATCAATTTCTCTCGCGTCAGCAAACAAGTTGTACGTTCTTGTTGCCCGTTTTGCTGTACCTTTAGCTTTACTAGCGGTTTGAAGACTGTTAGGCTGAAAGCAGGAGCCCGCATCAAAAAGCTTGTGTAGCCCGCGTAGCTGGCGTTTTTTTTTTTTTGGAGCCACACAAAGGCCGAACAAGCAGAGGATTTTGTTTTCAACTCACGCGCAGACTTAGAAAGATGAGCTCTGGAGTGAATGAGGTCCGTGTCCAAAGTAAGCACCAGTTTTCCCCATTCAGTCTCGCGGCTTTGCCGCTGGTTTGCGCCACACTCCTAAACAAAACGCCAGCAACACAGACTACATAAAATGGGTACAACGCGGCATATCGCATTCAGCGCAAACGAGGTCCCTAAAACAGTGTCCTCTAGTATGTACCCGAGGGTCCCCGGCTTCTGTAGGTCCACGTTTTAGAGTTTCGCTGAAGGACCAATAGCGCGCGAGGAATCTAGCAAAACGAGCTGTCCGAGATCGCGCAAATAAAGGGAGACGCAGTTCGCACCTAACTTCTAAGGAAATACCTGGCGCATCTTGGCGCAATATAAGTCCCTAGGGCGGGCTATGCGTTTCGAGTCTCATGGTGCCGCTGTTCGTCTCCGATACGTCACCAACATGCGCAAGCACTATCGAAAGACGCCAAACAAGGACCAGGGGCCCGTTTCTGGAAAGTCCCGGTAACTTTTCGGGCCCGAAATCAAATATTCAGAATAAATGCGCGGGTCCTGGCTCGCAAACTACTCCATTTTGTTTCATTAACTGATAGTTTTATCATGTTAGATGCAAAACTATTGAAACCTCGATCTTTAATGTAAACGGGGTCAGCTTACCGGGCCCGTTAATTATCGAGACTTTCGAGAAACGGGCCCCTGGCGACCAAAAAAGGAATATCCGAATCAGGGATTTGTACACAGTCAACCCAACAATTAGGGTGCTTTTTGCGGCAACGCATGTCCACCGGAAGTGGTCTGTTTTCATTCTTGAGCAGTGGTTTTGCCCAAATTTTCCGCCAAATCGTCTTTATAAGACTAAACGCAATTAAGAATACAAATTTGGAAGCGTTATGGCAGACTTGCGTTGCTCAAAAGCGTCTTTGCTTCAGCCGTCCAGATCAGTCCACCGGCTCCACGCCACAAACAAAACCTTTATTTGTATTTATTGTGAAGTGCTGAAGTTCGTGACGACACCATCGCGGCGCAATATCTATCCGTAATGCGAGTACCGCGGGTAGTTTTCATGGTCGCCGGCCAAAAACCTTTTCACCCCACTTCCGTCTGGATTGCTGAGAGTCGATTTTCAGTTTTTCATCTAAGATCAATCGAATGTAGTTCTCCTGCTTAAATTAAAGAAAGGTTTATGTTCTAAAATAACTCCAGCTTTTTTCGTTTGCCAGAACACACTTACCCTGCATCAGCCGCATGGGTTAAGTTCCCGGGCAAGGGAGGGTCCTCCCGATAAGCTAGTTCACGTGCAATTTTAAGTTGCCATGGACTTTGCCATTCATCTTGTTCCCAGATCTCGCATTACCCAGATCGCAGCTGCTCTAACTCATGGATGAACGATAAAATCGAAATAATTCCATAAGGAAACGAACATGAAACGGTTGAACAAGGCCTTCGGAAAGATGTTCTTTTGGACAAACTTCCGTGTTCCTACACCGTGACAATAATTGCGTGATGAAATCGACACGTGATCAAGTATTCTTGTGCATGCAGTCGTATCGTTGACGCGCGCCAACGCAAAGCGGCGACTGAGTTGCTTCGATTGGGTAGTCTGGAAAAACCGGACTTTTCGCCCTTTATGATATGAAAACTTTAGTTTTTACCTGTCAGGGATTCACAAAGAACAAAGATCCGACCTAAAGATCGCCCTGTGTTGAATGAATAGTAAGTATTGAAATGATCTTTGACTTTCTTCGAGTTTGGTGTATGCCGCCCGGTTGTTGATCCACCAACAAGTCGGATCACAACGGGGATTTTGATGTCATTGTTGAATGAATACTTGAAGAGATTATAAAGAAAGACAAAGATAAATCATCTGCAAGACATATAAAGATGTTATGAACGCGATGTTGCCTATTTCGGCGCTCTACAGCCAAATTTTAGCAACAAACGAGGAATATAAACAAGGTCGGTCAATACACTGTAACTGTACGTCACGTTGTTTCGCATGTTTTGGAAAGTTATCCCCTAAAAGTTAAGCCATAATTGCCTTTATTTTTTATCAAAACAAAATGCAGGAATTAAAATACTGGAAAGCATGTTAGAGCGAGTAAAGGCAGATGCTATGTAATCTGTACTGTTGGTTTCAATCTGGGTTTCGTTTCGTCTCAATTACTCGTTGTTTGTTACCGGATCATTTTATGACTGTTATGAACGAAGTAGCCGGCCGGATCAAAAGAAAAATGCTTTCGTTCTTAAAATCAAAAGCAAAGGTAAATAAGTTAATTTACTCCACACAAAATTAATGTGTTATTTGTTACATTTTTTTAACATCGCTCGCGCTGGCCGGTATGTTAATAAGTCAGTTCAGGTCCTGTTCAAGTAAAGCGAGTTTATCGCTTTTCCTCTTCCGGACAAAAGCCCAGTCAGTCATAAAATGCACGTTTTTTTTAATTGATAAAAGAATTCCCGACATTCCGATTACAAGTCTTATGTATTATATATAATTGGGACCTTCCACTGAGATGGAATATACCCCCACAAAAGGTACGGTATGATAAAAACACGTGTCATAGAAGTTCATCTGCATTTCATTATTGTTTCGAACAATTTCGACCAAAATATTGTTAATCGAGTTGTTTCATGATTCATGAAGCCTTCTATCGTTGCACTTAAATATCGATCTTACTATATTCAAAGTAGCTACCTAAAAACCTAAAAATTTTGATTACTTTAATATAGATGTTGTTATTTTTTTTAAATATTACTATTAGTAGAGCAGAGATGTTAGTTTACAGAGTATTTTAGGGGATGAAAGAATCATTTCTAAACTTATACACTAATACATGCCAGCTCTTGAGACATTTATCATGGTCTGAGGCTTATGTAAATTACCGTCATAACTGGTTGAAGATTTTACCCCGCATATGACCTCTAATAACAGTAGTGAACATGATAGCGTAAATTTCTAGATCAAATTTATGAATTCTGGAGTGCAAAATTATGCTGCATCAAAGGGTGGGAGAGTTTTAGCAGGTACATGTAGTAAATGGTAGAGGTCATTTGATTTACATAGATTTTTTGATTTTTGTTGACATAAAATGCAGACTGATAAACTTTCTAGTCAGGTGGTATTTTGTTTTGAGTTTTGTCTAAGAAGCCATATTATAGAGCGTTTTCATTTTGTAACAAAAGAAAGCATTTGCATAAGAAAAGAGTTCAACTCACACAGGACTGGTTTGGGACACTAACATGGCCGCCATTTCATTGTTTTGGTACACCAATATGACGGCCGTGACGTCGTGTGAAAACGCTCTATATGCCTAATCACATCTTGTTAATATTTGGATTTACTGTAAGCAGCAAAAAGGTTTCCATTATCCTGTCTTTTCTTGAAGGGTTTCTGTCATTTCTGCAGTAGTGGTGTAAAAAATGTAAAATAGTAATCAAAATTCTTATTATTCTCCATTTACAGCTGTAGGTGTTTAGTAAAAAAAGTTATCTATTTAGAATAATTATTGCTAACCATCAGCAAGGAAAATACTATTGGTATTCAAAATTCATTTCAGCAGATTAACAAATCAGAAAACATACAAGTAAATATTCAAAATTCAACATTGTTTGTAACACAAACCATTCAGTGCCTAATGCATTCCTCTTATCATGAATGCAAGCCTAGTTCTGATGAGTTGCCAAAAAACAATTTATGAATAATACACTGTATGCAGAATATCCAGGCCTCGTTATGCCACAAAAAGGTCTGTTGTGGGGCAAATTATGCAGTTTCTACTGACTGAGTATATTTTGCTTACGCCAAATAATTCTGTTTTCACACCAAACAAAATAACCTGAAATTACAATTTTGGTTTGTTACTACTGGTTCTAGCAATATCTTTTTTTATTTTTGATAAATTTTTTCCTGGATTATCTAATTGGATGCAACTAACTTGATATTGTGTGAAATCGCATCCTTGCATAGTGTCAGATTAGCCTGTTAGCCTTTTTTACTTAAATGAGGGTAACCTCATGCCTAAGGAATTTTGGTTCAATTTGTAGCAACTCCATCACTCTCCATCACTGGAGAGGGCTTTTATGTGTTTAACATTTTTACAAAATACTAAGCAGCACTATAGTATTGTAGATATACATAATACAAAGTAAGGTGAATTGAGCCTAAGTTATTGAAGGTTTCTTGGAACATTGTTTGTGTTGTCATGTAGCTAGCCTGCTAGCAAGCTTTCTCTCTTGATTTGTATTGTTGAAGCTGCAGAAAGAAATCACGGACCAGGTCCTGGGGGACCAAAAATGCCCATAAGAAATGGGGTTAAATTTTCCAATGTTCCCATGCTCGAATCGTTTGGAACTTTTAATAGTAGTTTATCTATAGTCTAATCCTAAATGATTGGCGAAGAGAAGCTTCTGTTGCAATTAGTTCTGTGTCCAACCACAAAACGACTGGACTAGAAACTCAGTTTACTTATTAATTTAGAATCCATAAATGAGAGAAGGAAATCTAAATTCCCTCTTTTCTCTTCAGCCAGGTGTAATGTATGTGGTCAACTCTTACCTCCACGTTCTTAAAAATATCGATACAAGTTGGGGAGACCCGAATAGTCCATCAAGTTCAAAGAAGTCCTCAAGACGGCGGAAGTCACGCTTCTCGTCACGCAAGTCACGCAAGAACAGTCACGCGTACAGTAGTAGCTCGGAAAGCGGGCTGTACAGTGAGGAATTTGTGAACTCTGGGTATTATGGAGATGACGAAGTAGAACGCTGTCGGTGTAAAAGATGCGTAAGCGAAGCGCGGGCAAGGAAACCCAAGCTAGACCTTGCCGCGGATTATGACATTATCAGCGTAGACTTGAGCGCGTGTTCAACGCCTAAACAGGAACCAATACTCTATCGCCCTAGAGAACAAACAAATTTTGATGAATACATTATTATTCCTTCGTCTAAAGAGGAGTTCATTTCTGGAGAACCAGCACACAGCACCCCTCTTGAAGGAGCAAAAACTGGTGATTTTAACATCAGCGCGGGTCCGCCTGTTAGAGTTGATATTCAAAACGCGCTAAATAAATGTTTATCATGCACTTTGTTAGAGGACACTGAAAGTGATAGTTTGTCACCAAAGCGCCGACCTTTACCATTGCAGCGGATATCGAGCAACGGTTCTGGAGTATGTTGGTGGAGAGAAAATATTGTATGGCAGCTTAAACAGCGGAACGATGCGGAGACAAAAAGATTCTCACAGCTCCAGGCCGAGGGACAAAGATGCCGAGCCAAGGTAAGAATAAACAGGGAACTTGCGGATTATTTAAATAAGTATGGTGAACTAAGTCATCCGAATGAACCTTCAGTGAGTACTACTGCCTCACTGAGCATGGAGGTTGAGTCAATTGATAGATCGGAGCTGGCTTTAGCGATAAGAAGTCATGGGACATCCAGCTTTTTAGCGGATGAGGTCGATGCTGAGAGACGTGTTAGAACGGACAGCATCGCGCATTTAGCGAGCACTTACCTCAATCGACAAAGAACTCTTGCGGAAGAAAAACAGACGGAAAGTGAAGATTCATACTCACCCGGATGTGAAAAATCCCGTATGAGCACCAAGTTCGTGAAACGTGCAGCGGGTAAAAAGTGGCGGGAAAATATTGTAAACCAGCTACAGATGCGGAACTTTCTAGAATGCAAGTACTTTACTGATGCTTTAGTGCGTAGAACCATGTCTCAGTTAAGTACATCAGAGAAAGTGTTGCCAACTCATGGACGTGGTTTGGAAGAGTACGATATTATTTCAGAGGAAGAAGTTAGTAGCCTGGACTCTGCAAGTACAGTTATGAATTCTACTCATTCAACTTCCCTGTCCCAAGGTTACAGCTCTGCACCGTTCAGCAGTCGTTTCTTTAGACGTAAACGTAAATAAAGATGGTTGCGTAGCATTTTAAAGCCAGAAACAAATTTATCTCGTTACAAACAAAGTGAAATTCTTAACGCGAGAAAACACGTGTAATTAACAGTCCCAAACGCCAGAAAAGCGCTTGGCTCCATTTCCAGCCGTTTGATGGGTGATTGCAATTTGCATCCTCCTCATTATGCGCGAAGGAACGCGGGCGCACAAAACGAAAGAGGAGTGTAGCGCTTGAAATGTGCTCCCACGCAGCCGTTTTTGTCTCGTCACGCAACGCTCCTTGACCCTAAGAATTGGAAAGGAACGTTGTGTGACGCGTGACGAAACAAAAACTGCTGCGTGGGAGATAAGAAATGTGCGGGAAGAGGAATATCGTGTAATTTTGTTTCTGCTCGCGTGGCCAAATTGAAACCTATAATTCGTTGAACAAAACTGCGTCATGTCTTCAAGGCATTTACAGTCTGGCAAGACTTACAGGAAGGAGTATAACTTAATTTGAAAACAAAACAAACGTTTTGAAGTGATTGACAAGGACAAATCCTGGTAATATTTCGAAGTTTTCCTAACTTTTACTTGAAAACTAAACACAGCTAGATGAAATAATCCCAAACTTTGAAAAGTAATATATTTTTTCACAAAAACTGATTCGCGTTTCCATATGAAGTGTTGAAAATGGTTTAATTTCAGTATCACAGCGTGATGGTGCTCCGGAAGGGTAGAACAAAAAGGTAACATATAATAATATATGAATAAGTTGCTTTATTAAAAACAGATGAATATTTTTGTTTTATTGAAAAACACAAATTTATTTCATTTTATTTGTATAAACGAATTTTAATATAATACTAACGGTTGTTAATATATGAGATGTTTTAAATATCTAAACTTATCTATAGCTGGGGAGCAAGCTACTAGAGCAGATTCGGGTAACGGGATCAGTCCTTTCCGTATATTAATGTAACGGGTTTTCTATAGTTTTGCTAATGGTTTTACATCTCGATTTCTGATCAGACAGTCAGTCAGCCAAAATTTTTACGTTTAATATAGTAGGCACAGTATACGTATTATCACAATGCTCATCGTGGTGTCTAAATAAACAGTTTGAATTTCTGTGTAGTATAATTTTTAGCTGGTTTTGAGGACTTGGCTTTTCCTTTTAAAGAGGTCTGCAACCAAAACAACATAAAGATTATTGTAATAATGTCTAGGTTTTTAAAAAACAAGAACAACTTAAAAGAATGTCAATTGTGAATAGTGTATGTAGTTACTTGTAATTAATTGCACATAGAAGCCAAGTTAAATGAAACATAAGCGTTGTATTAATAAAGAAACTCTTCAGTTTTGAAAGTGGACTAATCCCTATGAGTCAACACTGAACATTTTAGATGGACGATTTGACAAAACTAAACCCGCCGTCTCTCTCCCTTTTTTTTTCTTTTATTTAAAGAACTCCTACTGACGGTAAAGCTTTCTACTGGAGCGACCTTGCAGCTCTCGGAAGACCTCATGGGATTGGTTGGGAAAACAATAAACAAACAAACTAAACAATGAAACCAAGCCCGAAAACAAAAGAGTTTCGACCCATAGGGGTCCGATTAAATTAGGGGTTCTGAAGAGCTGCAAGGCTACTGTTGCAGACAGCACCACTGGGCAGTGCGAAGGCCGAGTTGTCAGAACTATGGTTTGCTCGTATGACTCAAACATAACAATGTTAACTCGATCATCGGATAAGCCTCCATCGCGATCAAACGTCTGAGGCTTCTTTGAGCAAGAATGTCTTCATGCAATCTGGTTCCCAGAGACCGCGATCCTTTTAGTCAGCGACAGGGATCGGGCCCGTTCCGCTGGACAAAGCAACGTGGACTCTGGGAACGAGACTGATCTTAATAGACTTTTCTTTGAAAACGCTTGGTGCGCCTGCGAGCAAAAGAGCACCGCTTTTGATACGCTCAGACCTTCTTTTAGGAAGAGTCCAAAAACTGGAGTTATTGACGGCGTAAATGCCAAACTTTGAATGACTATGGTTAGATTTTGGAACTATCCTTCCTTCGGACGCCATTAAAGATGAGCCTAAAGCAGAATGCGCAGGCATAGAAGCTTATGGTGCTACCGAACTGAAGAATGTAAAAATATAAAGCCCACATGAGTGGAAAAGGTACGTTTCACCAATGCCACCAAATTTTCCCAGACCTAGTTGGATTTTCAGCTGAAACCCTATTCGAGAAGCTTATCGGTTACACTATTTGGAGATTCCTGCCTCCTAACTATATAGACCCGTAAATCTGTTTAGACGAAGTACAGTTCTTAGTGGGTAGAAACGAGACGAAACAATTTCGACGTTCAAACCTCCCGTGTGCCGGTTGTGGTTGTGGTTGTCTAATTTGAACTACCCTAGTATGTCACGAGGATATTGCTGTTTTTTCTGTGTTTTTCCCGCTGTTCTCATATATGATTTTCATATATTCGTAACTTCATCATCATCCTTTCGCTGGGTTAATACGAACCAATTCAGCGACCTGCTCCCAGTTATGCTTGTTAGCTCAGTTGGTAGAGCGCTGCACCGGTATTGCAGAGGTCAAGGGTTCTAGTCAGGTCTCTTAGTGCAAAATATAGGCCGGATCGTTACAGACGTGACAAAAGTGTCAAATTTGGCACAGAGCTTCCTTAGCACCTACCGATTAATACTGGAGGG
Source organism: Porites lutea (assembly GCF_958299795.1). Taxonomy (NCBI): domain Eukaryota; kingdom Metazoa; phylum Cnidaria; class Anthozoa; order Scleractinia; family Poritidae; genus Porites; species Porites lutea. The sequence goes on along the minus strand of NC_133207.1, from coordinate 32,987,339 downwards.
GGTGCCCGTTACAAATGGTCCTAATTACAGATAAAAGGGGGGGTTAACTTTCACCTATAATAGCAGATTGGGTACCCTGTGGTGAGTACTCTTCTTGTTTGATTTGGCTAAAAAACATTTGTTGCAAATTTTTAAGTTTTTAATTTGGTAATGTTTAGTTGTTGTTACACTATTCAAAATAGTTTTACATGTACATAATACTGACTAGTGCCCAGTCTCCACACGGTAAGTGTGGCCATGTTCATTGTGCGGACTGTGCGGCTATCAGTGTCACTGCTAAGACTTGCCAGTGATAATATCATTACATATCAATTTAAACAGATCACAAAGCCAGCTTTCAAACATGTCATACAATAACATAAAACTCAAATGTATCACATCCTAAACGATAGAATCGTTAAAGTTTGACATGCCACATGAACGACCTCATGAACCGTAACTGACAACGCGCCCACTTTGTAATTGTGCAGCTAAGATTAGATTATAATTTGCTTCGTTGGTAACCCTGTCCTTGAGATAATGATTAAAACATGTCAACCTCGTCCTCACTTGGGGGAAAGGAGGAGCAAGGGTGGCACAGTTGGTTAGTGCGCAGCCTTCGGGGCGAGAGGTCCCGAGTTCGAGCCCGGTGTCAACACCTCCTTATTTCAACTTCTCTTTTTTCTGTGTTGCTTTGACTAGCTTTAAATACCTTTAAAACGGAGAATTAATGGAGAGAGGGGGGGAAAAGGAGCGCACCGTCGACCTCAAGTTTATTACTTATTATTACTGTCACGAGTTATTGACGTAAAATATGGTCGCTTTACCTTTTTCTACCTTTTTATTAAGCCCTGGGGACGAGGTTGTAAAACATGCCTCTCCAGGAATTTTTAACACTCCTTATTTTTTGCACATTTGCATTTAAAAAGAAGTGTATGAGGTCCCTGCATGCCTATACACCTGTAAGCGGCTCATTCACTTCAGAGCCCTTGGACCAGAGTGTTAATGGTAGGTCTATACGATCTTTCAAAAAAAAGGAAGGTCGTCGCGTGCGTTACAATTTACAAACAAACTAACTTCAGAAGAGCTGAAATTTACAGGAACAAGGCCTTTTTTAGCCAACCAATGATGCATCATTTATGAAAATGAATGTAATTTCTTTGATGCAATTAGGCGAATACCCCGTGGTTACGAAATCGTACGATCATAAATTCCTCAAGAGCAATTCAGTTACCAACTTTACACAAAATAATGCTGTGGAAAATTACATAAAATACCAAAAAAGCAAGGGTCAACAATAATTGTGGCCTGGTCCCTTATAATAATGGAGTGGTCATGATAAAGAAGCCCATCAGCCCCAACTTTGAACACTCAAACAGATTTTTGACAGATTACATACTGCAAAACTTTGCATTCACTTATGCCTATGTTGCCACACCAGTAGCCTAGAAATCGGCTCCTGGTCACACCTTGTTTTTATTGCTGAATATCATTCTAAAGAGCTTTACGAAATATTTTGTTAGTAAGGGTGTTTTGAACATGATTGATATTTAGAGATGGTGACAAAAACGAACACAGAAAAAGTTACAAAACAAGACGCATGAAACAACCGCAATCGATATAATGGCTTCTTTGGCTGCTATGCTGACGTTCTTGAAGATGGCCGGTAGTATCACAGCTAGTCCCGGGTTAGGTATACCGTTTATTACCAGTTTCACGGTTCCTGAGACTTTAGGCCTGTTAACATAAAGGTGGGGGACCCCAGGTAGGTGAGGTAACCTGCTTAGGTGGGGTAAAAAAATAACCCTCCTTTACATGCAATCTTACAACCTCGCCATCCTGGGGTGCAGTTTCTCAAGATTATATGAATGGTCGCTAACCATGTAAACAAGAAAAATGCTGGCAAACCACGTCTACGCTCAATTGCTGCTCATGCTGCAACCTTCAGTGTTGTGGCTTTCTATTGTTACCTTTAATAATTATGTGAAGCCACCCAGCGCCTAAGTGAATTTTGCGCGAATTTGATGTATCTCGAATCCGACCCCGACTAGCCTGGGTTTCCTCACCTTGAAACGTTGACATGGCAAAATCTGACCTCAGCTGAGAGGGTTACCTGGTGTGGCAGACCGGGCTACCCACCTTGAAGGGTGACCCCACCTATCATGTAAACGTGATCAAATTAAAATGAGAGGTCATATGGACAGGCGGGTTACCCCACCTAAGTGGGTTACCATTCCTACCTGGGGTCCCCTTCCTCCATGTAAATAGGCCCTAAAAGTTAGCCCGGCCCCCTTTCTACAGTTTCAGCAGTTAAACTATTCACCATTTATCATTTGAGTCAATCTTGTACCACTTGAGTCTCACTTTTACGACTTGATAAGCTGTCATTATTTTTGGACATGAGTGCTTCAGTGCCAAATGTAGAGGCTTCATGATAAACTGTGCTGTTTTTTGAAGCTTGGGCTAACTTGTTTCTTTTTTTCGTTTATGAGACCAGATTCTTTTTTTGTTTGTTTTTGCTTTGTAAAGCTTAGACAAACTGCGGAAATTGTAAATGATATGACTTGTGCCACGGTGCTTGCTTCTCTGTCAAAACATGCACTTGCGTCCAGCAGATAACTGGATAAAGAGAGACTGAAAGGCATCCAGGCCTATGTTAAGCTGAAAAATTAATTACCTCCCTAGGAAAGAACTATTTTGGGTTCTGTCATTTCGTTATTTGCTCTTCATGAATAGCTGTCATAAATCCCTGATAATATGTGATACAACAGACTCTTTGACAATTTCTTTTTTCTGAAATTTTGTTTGCTTTCTTCAGCTTAAAGTGACATGTAATGACAAGTAATACTTGATAAATAAGGCTTAAGCCACACAATAAGGCCTCCTCTAATTGAAATACATTAGAAAAGGAGAAGAGACCCCAGAAGCTGAGTACTTGCAAGTTATGAAGCAAAGACGAGGCCATCTTAGAAATGACTTATGAAAATGTGGGCGGACTGTGGACTTGCTTTAAGGGCACAGTAATAATCAACTTAATTATACAATCAATAAGCAAAAATGGATGGGAATGCCAGATGTTCGAGTGAAATTGTTGTTTACAACCTGAGAATAGAATTTAGAGTGATTTAAGGTATTAAATAACAATTTTCAATCAAAACACCACAGGGACCCCAGCAGGTGAAATTTACAATAATTAAATCCTGTTTAGCACGCTTCAGTGGCATATTTGCAGTGGGCACCCCCTCTAATATTCATGGTACTGCAATAAGCTATCGCTGTGCAAAGTTTGGTGCTTTTGTCAACTCTGTAACGATCCTGACCCTAAGAGACCTGACTATTCGAATCCCCTGCAAGCCTGAATTTTTTCAGGCTTTCTTTTCGCAGCTGCAAAAGTTGCGTCTATAACTGCGATGATCTTCTTCCATATAATTCTTCACCCCGCAGTCCTCATAAATGATTTTCATATGGTCATACCTTTGTCACAGTTAGCTTCACAACTTAAGTCAATCATTTGGCTACGCGCGCGCAGAGTTTAACAGACATGTGGAGCACGTGAAACCCTCCTACACCGCACCTTTTGACAGTTTTAATGCCTAAATATAGTCTTGAATAACAAATGTGGACCTGGTTATTTTTGGGTTTCAATTGATGTAACAAAAAAAGTTTTAGCTTTTTGTAAAGATAGCAATTAGCGTAACAATATTGACTCATTTGAGCCTTTCACGGGATCGCACAAATCACATACAAAACTAGTGCTTATCGCGGATTACTTGCTTATAAAACAACACCTTAATTAACGAGAGAGAGAGTCAAAAGAACTCAGAAGCAGAAGATATACAAAAACATGTATTATAAGATGGGTTCATACACACATATTTACAGAAACTAAGCGGAAAGGCCGTCACATTTGAAAAGAATTTGAATTTGAAAAAGAAAAAAAAGAATTTTTTAACTGTCTACTTAAAAAAGGCTGAGTTTACGCAAAAAATGTCAAAATTGTTTCATAGTACTAAAAAACTGATACAAAATACCATTTATACACGATCTCTGTTGCAAAACTCGTACAAAACCACTCTTCCGTGATGAATGAAGTTTTTAAAAAAGAGTGTCAAAAATCGCGATTGATAGAGTTTCTCAACTGCTTTTCAGTCTGTGTCCTAACCAGCCGATTGGCATGTGGCTCAGAATTAAACCGTCTTTAATCATTACTTCTTTCCTTGATCGGTAAATAAAGCCACTAAAACTCGAGCTTTTTGAGCCCACGAACAACTTCGCGTGTACGCAGACAAGTTGATCATAAAGTCCCCGGATGTCCATATCGTACGAACGCCCTGAAGACTCAAAAAACTCGTCTGAGAAATACAGTTGATATCCTGCTTTGGAAAACGGCGTAAACCAGTTCTTATCTCTCTCGTCTGTAGCTACGTAAAGAGCTGTTGACACGTTCAGGAAATTTTGCCTCGCCATGTTATGAAGCCAGTAAGAAGGCGCCTCGCTTGAGCTAACTCTGTGATCTGTTCGTCTAACATGTATTGCGTTAAACGGCTTGGGTAGGATTGCTAAGATTTGAAACGCTCTATTGTAGACATGAGGTGAAAGCCACATGCTACTTAATATCCACTGTTGAGCTTTAAGCGCGTCTTTCATGTGGAAAAATTGAACGTTAGCTTTGTAGCTTGTATCTTGGGACAAGTAGATGACATCGGCCTGCACATTTTGAAGTTCTTCTAAAATTCTCCGAATTACAGGCTTGTTAGCGTGCTTAAGTAGAACTGTTTCCACAGGACACGCCCTAACGCTCCTCGAACTGTTATTTGGGACAAAGGCGATCCCTCGGGTTACACTCTCGTTTCCCGCAGGAATCGAATCAACCCAAAAACCCAGTGCATCGGAATGACAAACGTAATGCCATTTCAAATGCGAAAATTCATCTCGGAACGTTAGATGGTTTGTCCTAACTTCAAAAACCTCTACAATACTTCGAATGCGCCCAAGGTCAAGTACCCGTGAAATGGGCACTAGATCTCTGTCACTCATGTGGTTATACACCCAGTTGATTCCCGAACGTTTTTCCAGGTTTTTCCACTGCGCAAGACGTTTTTTTCTCAAAGAAATGGCCATGTCATGCGAAGCGACCGGATGGACAATTAACGTCCTATTGAGTAACTTGGCTAAGATGATTGCATTTTCAAGGGCAATACGGTGATTATTCCAACCGCCATCCGGAGGTTGATAAGTCAAGTATAAACGTCGTGAAGTCTGCACATGGGATTTGCGCACCTCGTTATACAATTGTCCTTCCTTGAAACGCAAATTTTCTCCTGTTCGACTGATTGCATCTGAAGGATTTGCTGCGCTTTTAAGGCGCTTGTCTTGAAAATCCCTGACACCATCTTGTAAAGTTAAGAAATAAAATTGTGCAGCCATAAACAGCCCTGCGAGTAATTGTGCAAACAAAAGTAAGGTAAACAATCGTGTCATCTGAAGCGTGAACTACAAGTCAAGGGTGAGAAATTATTCCAGCTCTGCGATAATTGTAGTTCTATTCCTTCAAGTTCCTTCTTCATCGTTTTTGTGGTCTCCCGAAACTGATTTCTAACAGGGATCTACAGAAGAAGGGATGACGCAATAATTTTAGACAATTTTTCATTTTGTTTTGCTAATGAGAACAGGTGGTCAGATTATCTTAATTGAGACAGGTCGGCCGCCCAAAATAACCTGATTTGATCTCCCAAGTAAACAAGCCTTGTTCAATTATATCACTTGTGTTTTTTTGCAGGCAATGGGTATAAACTGTCGTTTTCGGTTTAGCATTTTAACAATACAAAAAGCTCTTGGGCGTGCCTTGGTTTTAGCCTAACAGGTAATTGTTTTCCTTATGACACCTTTTGTCATAAATCCCATTCAAACTCTAGGCAGCTGTCAACACCTGTGTGTCAACAAATATTTCTCAACGTTATAAAAAAAGTAATTTCAGAGCATCCAATTCATCAGCTGCACAGATAGCTAAAACACCTCGAGCAAGTTAGCTTGGGATTTTTTCGAAATTTGGAAGCATTTTTTCTCCTACAAAATTCTGATATCTTTCTAGTATTCCATTGACCTTTGTTATCAAAATGCTACCTTAACTTTTCAGTGCCTAATTCATTATTCCATAACTTTGCTTCCAGAAGTTATATCATTTCACATATCATTTCTTTTTTAATTATCCAATTATCTCCGGCAAAATCAATTTTCTTTCAAAAGGCTGCTCGACAAAAGCATACCTAAATCTTTTTTAAAAAAGTTTCAGGGCAGTGTTCTTTGAAGTCCGGAGCTGGACATCTTGAGGGCAAGTCATAATCGGCTGGTGATTTTTGAAAACTAAACCTACAAGCGGCACCTGCAGCCAGTAAACTGGGCCCTGTGAGACAACTTGCACACTATAAGAACCAGCGGTATCAAATGTCGAAATACACGCAGTGTTTTACTTTTAAATTGTAACTGAAGATTTCTGTGATCAATGCTCGTTAAACTTTCAAATCAGGTGTTTTGTCAAGGTTGTCATTAGCCAGAACTGGCGACATTGCTGTAAATTATTACGAGCTGAAGCCGAGTTAGGCTGAAGCCGACGTACTAGTATACTATTAGACCACTAGCATAAGCTTTTCATCCGTATGGAATTTCATACAATAACGTAACCCTTAACAATAAACGTAACATCGTCACAGGAAAACACAACTGTTTATGCACCCTGGCATCGCGTCAGTAACTGTTATTTAATGATAGTCTTAAACTGAAAGAGCTTCACATGACTTCTTGCTCAATACGTTTAATGAGCTTGTGGAATGCTGTGCAGGAGAAAAGCTGAGCTCAGTAGCTAAGCTTCCGACTGTTCATTTGGCCAAACTATAAAAATTAGTGCCATTTTTAATTAAAGAAGTACCGTAATGCTACGTAGTTAAAACAGAAAAGGAACACGACTGAAATATAGCCAGTGGCCACACTGAGAACTGACAAGGAACTGATCGGCCTCAATAATTCAGAGCATTAAATACAGATTCTAATTTCTAATCCCTAAAATTTATCAAGACGGCAGAGAGTCGAGCTTGAAATCAAAGGAATTCATCTAATTGTGTTATCACACCTAAAATTGTCATGAAAATTTTCATTCAAAAGTTAAGTCACTTCTTTGAGAAATTCGACTTTGATCACTGCTAGCATCAATGCGGATAACCTAGATTTGTAGGGGCCAATCATATAATCTCGCATTGCTCATACCCTACAGTACTTTATTCTGATTTATATCTTTTGGTCTCTTAATTAAATGAAGACATCGTCTATATGAAAATGGAAGTCTGACTCTCATGGACAAAATAATATACTAGGAAGCGTCAGTCCAGTTTACTGGCCCGTGGTTATGTTCCACAGCGCGAGAAACGTTAGAAATATGATAGTTGAATGGCATAGCATGGGAAAAAAGAAAGACAATTGACTATAAAAGCTTTTTATTTTATTGAATTTGACAAAAGGCCTGACTAGAAATTAAGAAGGCTTTTGGCCACTTCTAAAGGGGAAAAATCACCAGAAAACAATAATAATTCTTCATTGTTTGCTCTGGAACAGTACCATCCCTTAGCTCAGATCCGGAAAATCATTAAGCTTTTATTGACAGAAGAAACCAATGTTTATACAAGAAACAAGAGGAAATGTCTGTATTTTTCCTCAATTTTTAATGTTTTTACAGCCGGTGGGAGCAAGAAAAAATATTCTACATAATGCATAATCAGCTCCAGCCGTTCCTAATTAAAATCATTTACTGCATGACAACTTGAAGTTCAACAGGTCTGCTTGAATTTGGTTTTCGGATTGTTTGATGGGTGATAAGCTGCCTCGGGCAATCTTTATGGCGCCAAAGCCTTCACTTTTTCGGCACCCACTCCGCGGGTTCCACAGATGAAAGAGTTTGGAAAAGTGTCAATAAATGCCATGGCTATACCTACCGCCAGCGTTAACACTGGCGCCTTAAGATCTCGACGTTTTTTTTCCGGAAATGTTAACCTGTGAGAAAACGCCAACACTTCAACCCACGTTATGCCCTTCGTGAGTGAAATTGTAGAAATGAACTTGTCAGAAATTCCTTTACCGGAAAATTGAAAGTAATTTCAAAAGAGTCAAACAACTGTTTTCATTGGTCCCTGGAAAAATACTTAAAACAGCAGTATAGTTACTTGGTACTTTAAAAAGTTCTTGTGTTCAATTTTTACTGAAATTAGCAAAATCGAGAAGATGATAGAGTCGAAATGAAAGCCCGGCCCGCTTTTGTCGAGAGTTTTGTTGCAAGATTTCCTGTTTAACCGCAGTATATTACCTCAAAACATCAGATAAAAGAAGAGATTGAAATCAGCTTACATAGTCTCTTTATCGATCAAATTTGTACTTTATCAGATACTCATTGCATATCTTTAAACCGAACAAAATATCGAAAAAAAAGAAAAATGACAAACTTGTCAATTTTTTCTGTTTTTAAAAGTATTTGGCTCTAAATTTTGATCTGTGATATTCGAACGTGACCGTTAATTATACTGTCCAAAGCGGGTCTTTGGATGAACTAAGGTGTGACTATTCACGTGCGAGCTACCAAGAAGTGCCGGGAGAAAAGCCGAGGGGGCGCAAAGATAAAAAATAAAAGAAGTGATTTCCAAGCTGATTAGCCGGAGATAGGGTATAGAGAATAGAGAAACAAGAATTTAGTCTAAAAGAGGAATTTAAATAGCGTAAATAAAATGTGAAATAGCTTAGGGAAATTTGGCATCTGGTATAGGATAAGCACTTGTCTCAGCGGTGACCAATTTCCGAATCCCCCCCCCCCCAGCACCACAATTTCATGTAGAGTAGTTTATTGTAACATCGTGTAACATAGCATAACATAACCTGCGTAAGTTCGTTTGTCCCAGTAGTCATTAGCTGTTGAGGGCCTTTTCCAATGAGGATTTTTTATAAACTTGCTAAATTAATTTGTTTTTTGGCACCCAGTGGCGGCAAAAGGTTAATTTAAAGTTAAAATCTCATCATCGACCGTTGCTAGACATGCCGAGAATCTGATGTAAGGTTTTAGAACAATGCAGGACACCTGCGTTTTGCCATGATCAAGGCTAGACATCAAAGCGTTTGAGAAGCTTTCAGTCTGACGTTGTTGAAATTGAAGTAACACAGGAAAAAGCAACTTCTTCCCACATGAAAATAATGGAAAGGAGTTTTTCAAGGCTTGGTCCGATCGGTTGTGCAGAGTAATATAAACTGAACACCCGCTATTCGTTCGTAGCAGATGTCGCCAAAGTGACTCACTAAAAGAACCGCAATAATTAGAGGTTACAAATCTTTATAATTATAGTTTAAGCAACAATGAAAACGAAACAAGTTATTTCAATAACTTTGGATAATAGCCTTGCGTTTTAGGCCCTTTATTTCCCTAAACTTTTCCTCTGTTTTTCGATCCCAAGTCACGTACTAAATGACTTTTTGCGTGCGACAGTCGGAAACGGGAACAAGTTTTTTCTGCAGACTGAGGAATTAAATTGCCATTGAGTGTAGGTAGTACGCGTTGACAGGCGACGAAACTGCCCACAGACACATCGCCGGGGATAGGCAATTTACAAAGCGGAAATAGATAATGATACTTCAACTATAAAACAGGCAGTAGGTTTTCATTTTAGTCACTTCAAGAAGCCGGCCCGAAGCAGGACAGACATTAATTGGAAAAGCTCTGGTAAGTTGAAATTCCCTTGGCAGCTCTTTTGCCTATTCCGCGACTGCATTCAATTTTTCAGACTGGGCATTCGATGTCCAGTGTCTTTAATTCGTGGCCTCTTTTTCAAAAAAAAACTATGTGTTGAGAAAATGTAGCCTGCGCTACAGACGACGAGAGAAAATGTAAAGTAAAAAATTTTATCATATTTTTTTATCCTCTCTGAAAAATTCCTGTTTGATCATAAAGGCAGGGGGGCAAATCGACATTTCGGCTAAATACTCCATGTAATTCGATTGCACCGAAAACCTAGAACTAAAAATTAGTAATTATCTAGGTTAAACCGAGCATCAGTGATAACTAATTTTCAGTTCAGTTAACTTCGAAGAGATGTATAAAGGTATATTCTATGGGGGTAATTTTCGATTTTTTTTGTGTCGAAAAAAGACAAGGGCAACTGGAAATAAAATCGAATTCATTTTATAGAGAATTTATTTGTAATATGGAGAGTTTAAACCCATTAATTGCTTACAACAAAACTGGTGAAAACAGGTATTCTTTCCATCTATAGGAAAACAAGGAAGTTTCTTTTAATTGTGTTATCCTAGATTGTATTCAATTGTTGCAAAACGGGGACAGTTAGAGGAACTCAAAACTCACGTGAACTCACTGATATTATGATAGTTTGCGAGGGTGCGTTCATGTCTTGTCTGACATTTTACACTACGTTGTCGGAAAAAATCAAAACAACCAAAAAAGTAATTAACAAGGATCACTAAATAAGAGTTATAAAAGTTAGGATGTGATCAATGGTATCCAAAGTTAGAACCACGCGAAAGCGAATTACTCCTAAAGTAGTAATTGTTCACTGGGACGTCCTGCACTAGAATCTTGTAAGAGTGTTCCTCCATCAGTCTTTACAGGACTAAAAAGAATATTTTTGCTGCTGGCGAGTCTGAAACTGGGGCGAAAAGTCGAGGAAAAAGAGTTTCATTTCACTTTCACAATATTTTCACATCGGTGAATATTTTATTAGAGAAGATTATCAAAACATCGATATCTATGAGCCGTAACACGGTCAGTATTGAGCATTTCAATTGAACTGCGAAAAACAATAAAAATATAATTTCACCTCGAAGGCCGAAAAGAGGTCGGCACTTCCAATTCAGTCACTGATGTTTCCGCGATAACTAAAACATTTATTAGCTAAAGAATTTGGAGAAATCAAACTGAGTATCTAGCCATTTGACCCTGGCTCAGTGTGCGAATACTGAGACTGAAAACCGTTATCCCAGCGTCATCTCTGTTTACAAGGTGTGAGGTCACGTGACCGAATCGTTATCTTTGTAGATCTTTACCACATTAATACTAAGTAGATAATCGACTATGATTTAGGGTATCTGGTACTCAAAAGTCAGCCTCAGAAGGAGATATTGATCGAACAGAGTGTGTTCCTGCAGATTATCATTTTTGTTTTTACGAAGCTCTAGTTTTACGTATTTTGTTTTACAAAATGTAACCACACAGAACGCTTTCGGCATGCGCGCAGAAAGGATGAAGTAAGTGACCAGGCTAGCCACCAATCTCTCCGTAGCTCGGGGTCCGGGATGCGCCTGCCTGATGTCTTTTAAGTCTTGGGTTGCGTTTGGGAGTCAGGTTTGATAAAAGCAAAAACAAAAATAACTCTTCCTTTCTTTCCGAAGCCTTCTTGCAATTGCGCACAACAAATATTCCGTGCTGCTGCGCAATTTGATTGCGCATATGGGCGATTTAAATCCCCACTGAATCATTCACGCGCAACGAAAGTCCGCAGCCTGCCTATTTTTATAGGAAGGAACCTGACCAGAAACAACAAGCACAGTGAGAAAGCGAGCGCGAAGTTAGAAGAAAAGGGTCGGAACACGAATTTCTGTGCGCGGTTAGGCGTTAATATGAAAGGATATTGCTGTCTGTGCGGTCGAGGATAAATTGCGGTTTGGAGACTTTGTCTAGATACTAACCGCTGCGGCAGCAAAAATTGTACACAAAAATATGGTTTTGAAACAGTGAAAAAAAAAACAGATGCAAAAAGACATATATGTTGTAAGTTACATTCCTAGCCAACAACAACGAAAAACAGTCGACCGTCCGCCATCGGAAGGATGCAATAGATATAAACAAAATATTACTGAGAAAAACAAACATTTGATATGTTCTTCCGCCTTCAAATACCAACCGATTTACCCTATTAGTGTAGGGCAAATATCCAGGCCAGAACCATCACACGCTCTTGTATACCACTTTTGATTTAAAGAAAGTACCCCTTTCTTACACCTTCTAAAGTAAATGGTTCTCGTTCATGTATCGTCAGTGTTTCGGCTGGTATCTGAGCGACTTCATTTTAACTCAGTTTGCAGTTAGCGCAAGAAGAACTTCGCTAGATAATAATTTAAGGTATTGAGAAATTCAAAAGATTTTTTTCTACCTGAATGGTAGTTTTCTTTACCTGGCTTATCTACTCCTCAATTGGTGAAATCCCTGAACCTTTTATACGTCTGGCATGAAGATACCCCTTTCGGGCGGAGAATCCCCGTGGTATATAGTCTATCATGGGGATAACCCCCTAGGATGCAATATTGAAGCACATTAATATAGTTTTCATTTTAGTGTCTGTAGAGGAAACAAGCTCCGTTCGGCTGTACTATACATGAACCCTCGGGTATTCAGTTTGAAGTACTTCAAATTTACTGAGCCCGGACTTTTACTACAAAAAGTAACCTCGTTGGCATCACTTTTCTTGACGTTTGGGAGGTTAATGGCTGGTTTATTTGTCTTGTTATCTAGCGGTGATTCCAAAGTTCATTTACCATCAGCTTTAACTACTAGCAGATAAATCGCAGATCATTTTATATAACTTCTGATATTACACAGTACACTTCAATGGGGCATAAAGTTCCGGGCGGAATGCATGTAGTCAGCCTGTGTAGTATTAGTGTTTAATCAAAAAAAAAAAAAGTGTATCAAGAAAACCCTTTTTTTTTCACTAAAAAGCACCTTGCAAAATGTCTACAGAATGAACCAACAAAAGAGGAAGTTTTGTCTGCAATGAGTTGAAGCATGTTTTACCGGCAGTAGTAACCGAATACGATTTTTACATGTCACCAGCTACTTGTGTGAAAAACATTGGCCCCAGCACTGAGTGTAGATAGATGTCCATATCAGTCTGACTGGGAGGTGGATATCGATGGATATTTTTTTTATTTTTATAAGATCGCCTTACCAGCCAAACTGGTTGATAACCTTAACTTAACAAGCAAACCGCAGGTCTCACGGCCGCTTGTATTTCTTCAACACCACATGAAGAGCAACTGAGAAGCGATTGCGGGAAGCCAGCTGAGAATGGTCAGAATGAATCTACCACATAAAATAATAAACCTAAGGTAACCTAAGGTATCAATTTGTTTCGTTGAAAGGTTTCAGTCGCTGTTAAAAAAAATATCAATTTTTGATCACTGCTTAACAAAACTACATAAAGTGAAACTGTATACCTGCTATAAGATGATCGAACTTTAACAAAGCTGGCCTGTTTTCGTGACTTTTTTGTATCTCTAAATACATCTTTGCGTGACTTCGCGTGGTTCTGTCGGAGGAAAATCGATGATCACCTTTTAAGTTGTCATTCGCCACACTATCAAGCCGCGATAATTTGCAGGAAACGCAACTTTCACAAGACTCCCTTCAGTTTTACGGCATATCATCCTCAAGTTAACACGGTATGTTCTTCATGTATTACCACAATTCCACGACCGTCAAGGGATGCCAAAAGTAACTCAAAGTTGATAGTTTTCATCAACCTTGGAATATCGTGTCTGTCCTAAACCAAGAGTCCGATTAACTACAGATACTAAAGGCACTGCTCCAAACAACCACGTAGGGTAATCCTTTAATCTGTCTTGCAGTACATATTACAATATTGTTAATTGTATTTAAACAAACAAAGTTTTAACGTGCGATCGCGCATCTTTCGTACACTGAAGGATGAAGAAGTGTGTTTTGATTTACTTGATATCATTGGCAAAAAGCCTTATTGTATTTACGAAAAAACAACAGCAAACAGTAGAGTTTGTATTACTATTGGGTTTCACAATCATGGCTGCTGAAGAAACACCCTACTTGCCGGGCCCTTGAGAAATCAACCAACCATTTGTGATGTGGCATCTCAAAAATGAACTTGGCCTTTGGAGTCTTTGGAGCGAATCTCTCGTCCAAATCATCTCTTTTTTTCAGTTAATATATCATCCGTGAGATTTAAACCAAAGGCCCACTGAAAAACCAACAATTCGCAACCTTGTCTTAACACCCATCAAAAGCGGGCATGATTCGCGACAGATAAATCAAGATAAATCATTGTGAAGCATTTTAAATCTAAGTCAGTAATTGTCACAAGCATCATGCCAAATTACCGCTGAGTAGGACTCATTTGAGACATTACTGACATGGCAGAATTTTAGTTCACAAAGTTAGAATTTCCGTAAAATTTAATGATGTCTTCTTTACTGACTATTTGAGTAAAACAGTTATGAAGTCCTGCTAGTACTGTTATTAAAACAAAGGGTAGCCAGACATCCTGCCCTTTCCCTGTTATCTTTAAGTCTCTAGCGGATCGTAAATTTAAAAAGGTTTTTTTTCCCTATTTTTTGTTTCCTTCCTCTCTTCCCCCGCGCTCCTACCACCAAGAAAAAAGAAACAAAGGGTGTTTCAGAGCGTAGCGATCTAAAGACGAACGGATCTTTTTTTACGAAAGAGTGCGGTGTACAGGGTATGATACCAAGAGGTATATATTTCGTTCTTTTGCTCATAGCTGAGTCAAACTTGCACACCATGTGCTTTGTATCTTTTGTTTTCTTAAGGCCCTACTGGTAAAAAGCAAAGAGTCGTCAAATAAAATATGTATCAAAACAATATTTCTCTGCCGGGGCAGCTGGAACAAGCATGGGGCAAATTTTCCAAGTGTTTTGCAGACTTTTCGACCCATGATGTCGTGTTGACACTTATGCGATTTCGCAAATTTAAATTCTTTGCTTAATATGAGCATCCTGAAGAAATGCCTTCAGCAATTTATTCCTTTTTTAAAGTTTCTAAGAACAGGACGTTAACGGTGAGCATCAAAAGTGGTTAGTTAGTACATCTTGTGATTTCCCTTCGTGAACATGAGCAGGTCGCCAGTTGTCAAAATGTCACTGAAACTTAACTGTCCTTCTTCTAATAGCCTTGTAACAACGACGCAATACATGTTAGAGGTTTATTTTAATGCGAAAAAGTTCCCTATAAAAGGAACGACAGAGAAAATCAATTCAAATTTACGCTTACCAGGCGCGGATCTAGGATAAATATTGACCGATTTCAACCTCGTCCCCAGGGCTTTTCCTCCTAAACGAGCACCGAAGGCGCAAGCCTCTAAAGGAGTTCTGGGGCATGCTCTCACGGAAAATTTTTTGGATTTCAACTCCCTAAAGTCCCCTTTCCTGGGCCTTTTCTGGGTCATTCAGACAGGATATTGGCCAGATTCCAACTTAGGAAGGTTTTTAATGGAAATGTATTTATTTATGAAAAATTTGACCGATTTTCGTAAAACGGTGGAATCCGGTGTGGATCCGCACCTACTTACCATACGAATTGAGAACGATAGGTGAATACCAATTCAAGTTACTGGTGTTAACTATGGAAGGACCCATTTCTTTCTGACCTTTGCGTCAATAGGAAAATCACTTGAGGGTATCACCAGTCATTTTAAGTGCGACAACTGAAGCTGAAGGCTAACAAAACCGGCCACAACATTCATTTTGTTTTATGTTTGCTCTACAGACTCTAAGTAGACGGTGCAAAAAGCCCCAAACACAGAAATTGTTAGTTATTCGCCAGAAGCAAATAGAGAACGAAATCGTATCTCAAGTTTTCATAACTAAATAAAGACAGTCTTTTATCATTAGGGTATGAAAAGGGAACGCAGCACTTCCATACATGTCGGTAGACGTTATTTACTTTCTAGAGGTAGGGGGAGGAAGATGGGGAAACGGAGTATGTTTCATTTATTCCTATTTCTTTTCTTTGACACCAGCTAGCGTCCGGCTTGCGGCGCCTTTTCTCTTTTTCCATTTCATTGCTTCTTTCAAAGACTTAACTGTATTTTACAAAAATAAATAGTCTTAACAGCTTACAACACAGGTCATAGTAAACAAAGAGCGACAATAGTTTATAAACTTCATTTGCACAGCCTTTGTTATACTTTTCAATGAGTCTGTTTAACATATGAAGACAGTTTCCTGTGTTTAACAGCCAAACGACCGTTATACAGTGATGTATTTGCAAAGGGTAATCTTGCGGTCCGAATACTACATGGGAAACTGACGAACTGATTTTGTTATCTTTTGCAGGTTATAAGAGATTAACACGATACTCGTTAAATATTGAGACATCATTCCTTACAAAGTGAAGACATGGCTATTTTTTTTGCACCTACCATCTCCAAGGCGATATGTGTTATAGTGATTATTTGTCTCTCAATAGAGACAATTCAAACGAGTATAACACAGCACACTGACAGCAAGAAATATTTTGGTTCGATCTTGGTCAACGCCCAAGAAAAAGACAAGAGAATGGCGGCATCGATATCAAAAGTTTTACTCAAAAGCGACCAACGGCGAAATTTCGAAACTGACGTGGACGAAACATACTTCAAAAACACCGACACACTGCGCCCAGAATCACGAGAAAGCTCACCAAAGCTTAGATCAAAAAGACGTGTTTTTGGTAAAGATGATCGCCTCAAAGTGCCAAACAGCCGCATTCAAAAATGCCCCTTTTCAGCCTCGGTAATACTTTCTACCGGTTGCTCTGGAACGCTTATTTCGCCAAGACACGTCCTGACCTCAGCCCATTGCCTTCACAATGGCAGTAATTACGTCAGTGGATACAGAAATTTAAGAGTGGGGTTCCTGTTGCAAAATGGAACCACAGTTTGGCAAAATATAAGCAGTACTAAGATGCCGAGAGAGTGGAAAGCTGGACAAGACAAGAATGCCATTAAGTACGACTATGCCTTAATCAAACTGAAGAAAAACCACAATCGCTGTTGGTTACCCATTGCTCCGAGTACAGCCTTCCCATATGGAAATGGTTGCGCGCACAGATATATTCATTTTACAGCATTTGATGAAGACAGAAGGGAAGGCACTATGCTTTACAGGTACGATGCGATACGTTTTTCGACACAGTAGTACGGCTACGATTACAGGGGGCTGGTTGCAAATAAAGCCAAAAAAATCATCTAAGCAGAAGCCCAGGCTTGAGTCGTTCTTTTGAGAAACGTTTCTGACCTGTTTATAGCGGAAACAACGACAGAAATAATTACAATTATATTTTTTTCATACTTCATATACCCGACGGTAGAGTTTTAACTGACGATTGGAGCCTCCTCATATAGGCCATTATTAGGAGTACCCTCCTCCGAAGTGGGGGGGCGGGGAGGAAACTCTTTTTATGAACCGAAAGGTATTTTGGTATTTTTCTCTCGTCGTGGCGGCAACCACTTTGTGAGAACCTTTAGGAAAAAAATAAAATAAAAAAAAAGAGTTAAGTATCACTATATATTTGTTATCATGTGAGGAAAACTCCCTTGTATAAGCCTAGCGGTTTGTCGAGGCGTCTTCTCTATTTCTGATTCCAATTTAGTTCTTTGTTAATCCTCTTTCTAACCGTAAATTCATCTGACCCGTGGTAATACAATTGGACCTCCACTAACGGCTATCTCTTTACAACGGCCACTTTCGCACGCCCCGAAAATTCAAATAATGTTTTTTTTTTCTTTCTCTATGTCTTTTAGAGGATGCCGAGTTTCGGATTTTGATTCCAACATGTTGTTCCATTGCTGCGACGCCATAGAGGGGTCTTCTGGTGCAGGGGTTTATGAGAAACAGCTGCATAACGGCGTCAAAAAGCGTTATGTTATTGGAGTAAATTCTGGGAATCGTGACGTACGAAGAAGGACCCGCCCTCTATTGCCTTGCCATGTGCCTATTCGTTTCCTCGGCATCTACACACTGAATTATAACGCTGCTCTTCGTTTAAGACACAGCGATGTTTTTCACATTTGCACCTGGATGAAGCGTCTTGGTGGTGAGACGTGCAAACGTATCATTAAAGAAAGAAAACGACGTCGGCGACAATCAAGACAACGCCGCGAGAGGAACAGAGACAGGCAGTGTGAGAACATGCTGTAGCGAATGGTTGCTATGACAATGCCAATCAAGTGAATTTCCTTCAAAGCGATGCAGGGCTTTTATCAGCAGATAAGCTAAAGCTGTCTGCTAGATTAATCTATTCTGCTTGAGATACTTAGAAGACTACCTTGATTGTAAACTTGCAAGGAGAAAAATTAGCGGTGAAGGTTTCGATAATTTCACATTCTTAAGGGATTTTTCTATCGGTATTGAAACGAATGTTTCGCCATTTTGTGGACTGCAAAACAAAGTCATTCAAAAAATGTATTGCTTGAAAACCATTACTTGTTATCCGTATCTTAATCATCAAACAAATTTAAATAAATACATTATATGTAAAAAGTCATGCCCTCATGGGCAAATTAAGTAAGGGTATAGAATGGTTCCTCGAAAAAAGTTGGTCTCAGAAATTTTTGGCCCGATCTCGAAATCTTGGAAGCGTTTTTGATGGGTCTCGAAGTCTCGTTTGTGGGTGATTTTTTGTCTCGGAGTCTTGAATTTTGATAAGTCTCGGTCTAGGATTTTGAAACCGTGGTCTCGCAGTCTCGCCAAGACTCGAATTTACCATTCTAAACTTTAGAGATTAAGATCACGTTTACGGCAAACGTCTGCCTATTAAAGTTGACAATTTTTCTTGAATTAGGAAAAACAAGCAGATTAAAAACTGTTCAAAAGAATGAAACCGGCAAGAAACTGCTTGTTTTAGTTGAGATTGAGTAGTAAGAGAAAACTTCAGTCGGTTACTTAATTGATACAAATTAAGACAAATGTCGTTTGTCGTTTGCCGTAGAGGTGGTTCTTATGTTGACCAGTTTTTTACCATTGTACGTACTTGTGAAGTCAAAAAGAGTTTATCTCCCATAAAATCTTAGCCTGCCTCCTCCCTCCGGAGGCAATTCATATCAATTAATATAATAGTTATTTAAAATAACCAAATAAATGAGTGCGGGCCCCAATTTCGTCATTTTACACCCAGGAACGTATAGCTATAATTTGGGTAACGTCACGTAACGTAACGTAACACTGAATTTTATTTTTTTTATTATTCTCCCCCGCCCCCTCCCCCCCCCCCCCCCCCTCACTTTCCTGGTGAGAGACCACACAAATGTTAAAATCGCGCGCGCGAGGGGAGCGCCATTATCCGAGAAATTATGGTAATCACGTGGCCGTACGTTCGTCCGTCCGTCCGTCCGCACCACGGGCCAACCAATGTGAAATGTCAAACTTTCTAGCTAGATGGGAACCTGTAACCTGCGTTTAACTTGATAATAGACATATTATGGTCGATTGTGTAAATGGGAGCTTCGCGTTTAGCTCTGGCTAAATCTATATATTACCATCCTGAAGGGAATATGAATACGGACATCTCATGGGCGCCTACAACAAAACAGCGAGAAATTCAAATTCTGTACAGTCATTCCTGTAAAATGGAATCATGGGTTTCGGTTTTCAGATCTTTATTTTTTGCCGCGAAAATGACATTACATGATCTGCGACATCTAGTTATGACATCTGAAAGAATCTTTCGCGAGGGTCTCAAAACTGTTAAAAGATAACGAAAACGTCTTCACTCATAGATGTGGATATCGCCTTTTGAAATTCAAATGTTCCGCTTATTTGTTACTAAGAGAAAACTTGTAAAGGGTTACGAAAAGAACAAGTTAAAAGGAAGTCGGTGCTAATATGAGGGATTACTCTTTTTATCTATACACTTACGTTTATTTCCAGATGGAAAGAACTACTCAACTGAAACATTTAATAGTTTTTATATGTAATTAAAAAAATGAATGTTTTCAATGAGAATCATTTGTTTGTTTTCTTTCTGGGTGAATTGTGTTGAATACTGTGCCCATAGTGCCCTTATGGACATTTTCATGCTTCTTTTGAGTCTAATGATGACGTATGATCTATCAAATCATACACGCTTAGCGAACTATTACCTCTATAAGCTACCGCACTCAAAGGGGCAGTGGTCATTACCTCTAAATCAACCTGATAAGCGAGTTCCAATGGCTTGGAACTGACTTGTTCCCAGTCTCCAACCTGCTACAGTGCAATCTCTACAGTTCAGGGGAGACCCTTGGGACCTAGGCCAGTGTTAATTCGACCACGAATGGTAGACGAAGAACCACTTTCTGGATTTGCTACTACTAAATCGTTATTTATATTCCATTTCACATTGTGAAAGCTGTCATCATTGTGATTTGTGAACACTTAAACTTATCTACCCTCTTTGTAGGCAGTCGCGTTTAAAAGAGCTAAGGTGTCTCTTGAAAGGAGGTTAAACTCGGGTTTGGGAACCCAGGAAAAGCGTTCCTTTCCCCTGAATTGAGGTTTCCCTTCAACAAATACAAAGATTATGTCAATATTTTTTCCGGGACCAAATGAACCGGAAGAGAATAATCTCTCGTTTTGCGCCACAGTGAACGAGAGTCGTGGTTTCGTGAGATGCCAAATGGCAGACAACGAAAACAATGACGATGATTATCAAATAAAAGTCCATTCACAAGGAGACAAAGTTAAGACAATAAAAAGGAAGAAAATGATGCCCCCTTAATTCTTTATTCAATATCACATTAACAGTGATTTTCGCAGTTTCTTTCACTGCTGATAACTCCTGGAACTAGTCTTTACCCTATCCTACAACAAATGAGAGTTCAAGCTACCTACCTAACTCACCTAAGTGAGCCCCAAGGGGAACGTCCATATAAAAATGACGAAGGTGCTCGTCGGAAAATTCCAAAGACACTTCTAGACGATACCAGAATCTCGATTTGTGCGCGATCCTCAGAACATTTTGACGACTAGTTCCCATCACTTCAGTTAAGACCCCAATTAAGGTCCCTGCAAGATATTACTACAGGTCTAATGGTGGGGATTTTCGAAACTGAAGCAATCTAAGCGGTACCAATCCCCGCATTTTGAACCCTTAAAAAGTACAACAAGCACACCCTTCATTTTGATAAAGTACCCCACACCAGGAGAAGGCACACCCTTAAGGTTTTATAACCCAAACTAGCTTTCTCCTTAGAGCCTTCGAGTTTTTCTTTAGGATCGCATTAATTAAGGGCTTATTTACATGGAGGTGGGGGACCCCAGGTAGGTGAGGATACCCGCTTAAGTGGGGTAACCCGTCTGTCCATATAATCTCATTTTAATTTGATCACGTTTACAGGATAGGTGGGGTGACCCGCCGCATTTTACCTCACCTAACTGGGGTCCCCCACCTCCATGTAAACACGCCCTAACAGGGGGCTTTTGGTAACAGTTCCCTGGAGTATGTTAGTATACGTATAGACATTTATCACTGGATGAGGTACATTTTCCCTTAATTAACCTCTTCTTTTTCTACTAACACCCTATCCACAGGGTTATAATTAATATTTTGTACAATTCATTATCGAAAAAAAAAGACGGTAAAACAAAAATAAACTTATCCTTACATTAGTTCGCCGAAATAAATATATTTTGTCCAACGAACGACTTTATTCTTTAATATCTTTACATAACATTGTCAAAGAATGAAAAGAGGTTTTCTTTGCACAAATCATTGGCTAGCAATGATCTCCTCTGATCTGGAGAAATGCGTTCCAAGTTGATTCAAATTACAAAAAATCTTAAGTTTTCTTTACTGAGCAGCACTAAATTTTGTTAGATAAATAAACTGTCAAGGCAATAACGTTTCAATTGCGATCTTGCGTTTATTTTACATTTCCAAATAAAAGCAAAACCACTTTTACTTAACCAATTTTAAATAATTCTCCTACTGTTGTACGCGCTCAAATTTAGGTTTATGAACTCAAAACCGAAACTGTATTTTGGGATTAATTGATATATATACAAAGGAGGATATAAATTTGCAAGGAACTCGTTTTACACGGTTTTCCATCGATTGTTGCTGGCCAAATGTACGCTACGTCTATAAATCGTTGAAAACAATTCAAGAAAACAAAGAGAGGAAAAAGCAGAGACAGAAAAAAGGGAAGAGTTCGATTAAGGCATGAAACCTACGAGATTATAAATCTTTCCAGCGCTCTTTGAAATCCTTAGGACCATTTGTGTATTATTTAGCCACCGATTTGACGTTACCGCGCCTTCCCGAAATCCGCGCTTTCGCAACGGTTAGAGGTTTTCCAGCGGATAACACTAGTGACATCAGTTAATACGTTTTTTTGAACAAAATTCACCACATAAGGCCTAAAAAACGTTTCGCTGGATCACAAAGCACGGAGATAAAATAGTTTTGGTTTGATTGCAACAACCAACAAAACCGACCGCTCTAAAACAATTTCCTGGCACGAAAATTTAACAACTGAGAAATATACCTAACAAATAATTAAGATTTCATTGAACCCTCTGAATAATGGAGAGCAAACTCCCCTCACTCCCTCCCCCCTAGGAATCTTACCAGATATTCCTTATATAACAACATAGAAAAGCAATGCAGAAGATGAAATAGAAACGAAGAAAAATCCAGGATTCTAGTATAGGGCATATCAAATTTTGTTGACTAAACGCCGGGTCAATAGAGGATGTTTTAAGTAATATTTATACCCTTGGTCATTAGTTTTTTGGTATGATAACTTGAGATACAAGGGTTTTCAAGTTTTCAAGAAGAAAAATAGCAAACTCGCTCCACAAACCCTCCAGTTTCCAACAAACAAGGCGTCTGAAATAAACGCCTGATCCGTTAAATTGAGAAAAGTGAGGTAACCACCACCTCTGTAGCAAAGCACGCCAAACAAAACCGGCGAACAGAAAAAGAAGAGCGAGTTTTACATAAAGAGAATTAACAAAGATGATTGAATCGTCTCGCAAGGCTTCTTTGTCACGCAACGCTTTTCACAGAGAGGCTTTGCGTGACGATTAAGGCTATCCATCTCCGGGAAATTACAACAGAATACACTGCGGGTTCTCGGCGTCATCTCCTCTTGAGTTTTTCTCTCGTTTTTCCGCCATTCTCAACTGCTTATCCAACTCCTGAAGTTTCTTCCTCTGTTCCTTAATTCTAATCAACTCATCTGTTTTTCCCTTGTCGCTCATTTCTTTCTCCAACAGATCCGCCATGAGGAACAACTCCTCCGCCGCTTTGGCCGCGCATCGCTGCTGCCTCACGTCCAGCTTTGCAAGTTGTCGTTTGTCCTTCTGTACTTTATCCTTTACTCGGTGCAGAATCTCTGATCGCTGTTCCAGCTCTTGTTCCACGTGCTCTAACGTCTCCTTATGTACAGCCTCTAAATCAGCTAACTTCCGCCTCTCTGCTTCCAAAAGCTGATTCACGCTCGATTTCCGTTTTTCCAGCTCCTGAACAGCCTCTCCGATCGTCAGCTCCGCGACCTCTTGCTGTTCTTTGTGCTTTTTCTCGAGCTCCAGCAATCGAACTTTTTCTTTCCTTATCAGACTACGCTCTGCTTCTCTTTCATTCTCCAACTCTTCAAGTTCTTCTTCGTTTAACGTTTCTTTCTCTGCCTGTTGCAGCGCCTGGTTGTGTTGCCGCTCTAGCAGCGCGATTCGTCTCCTCTGCTTGTAGATTAACTTCTTGCGCTCACGTCCCTCCCGGTCAACATCCTCACATTTTTTCTCTATTTCCTGTTCGTAATCAATCAACGGTCCAAGCTCATTTCGAACCAAACCCTCCACCTTTTCTCTGACCGGCAGGAGAATAAGCTTCTCGCTCTCCAGATGTTTCTCTAACTTGGTCTTAGTCTCCGTTACCATCAGCGTCGCTTTTTGAAGCGCCGTTTGATGTTTGTGCAAGAGTTCAGTCAAAATTTTTCGTTCCTCTCTGATATCCTTGATTTCCTCGCGAGTTTCGAATTCTAAAAGTTCTTTCTTTTTCGTGAAATCGTCTTCAGTTAGCTCCACATCTTTATCTTCGTTTTCCAACTCTTCCAACCTGTCAATGAAACAAGAACCCGGTATAAACTATCTTTTTAAAACCTGACGTGAAATAATAATCATAATCATAATAATTCCGTTATTTACCCTCGGCAGTATTTATAGCACTAATGCTAGTGGGGCCGAGCAAATGCCTGAAACAAACAATTCAAATTGATCCTAACAGGGTTAATAATCACAACTGGTATGAGGCAAACCAGTTGGCTTTTTACAAGCGTGGTCGAGGATTTGAACTCAGGACTACTGTGAACAAATCCAGCTAGCGGTCAGGGCGGGACTTGAACTCGGGGCCTCCGATTTGTAAGTCTAGCGCTCTAACCACTCGGTCACGCTGCCTCCTCAGATTTAAATTTCACCTATCGTTGAACTACTGTGACCTCACTTGGTCCTCGTCGCCGTTGTCATGCTCAAGAGCACTGGAAACAAAACCAAGTGACATTAAATTATACAGCCTAGTTTTATAGAGACAAAGTTTTTAATCAAAAGGACGCGTTAAGCCAGAGTTTCACTGACCAAACTTAACACAACTCGGCTAACTAAGATTATGTCCACACGAACCCGTATACAAACTTGTCTGTTTATGTCCACCCGGTAACGAAATTTATCCGTTTACAATCGTTCTCGTGTGGACAGAAGCCGTCAAGGCACGCATCTAAATGTTCTTGAATATTCACAAGGACTCGTTTGCACGTATCCTGAATACGAAGCGTATTCTTTATTCCGGTTATAAGTCCCCCTCGGATATGAACCCCTCCTAAAGCCCCTTACGAAGAAGCTTACAGAGCCGGATTCAGACCTTGAGATAAAGGGGTGGGGGCCCGGTCATCCAGACCCTTAGATAAAGGGGGGGGGGGGCGGTCTCTAAAAAAACTTTTTTTTGGTCCTTCGGGCTTCAGATATGACTGAAACTCCTCTCACCTTCTTCTTGCTTCCTCCACTTTCATTCTCGCAGCTCTTCTCTCCATGATCATTTTCTCCTTCTCAATTAGCGACGCTTCCTCTACTTCCTCCGCACTCTCTAACATCTCGCGCACATCTTTTATCTTGACGTAAGACTGCTCCTGGGCTCGTTTGTGCTTCGCTTGCAGTTCCTCCAAGCGACGCCACTCGAATTCAATCGCCGACTTCCCTGTCGTCAGGCTGCGGAGTCCCTCTAACGTCTCCTGTTCCACTCTGCGGACTGAATCCTTGGCTTGTGACATCTCCCTCTGCGCCTGCTTTCGCTGTTCTTCATAATCAGCCTCCAGCTGCTTCAACCGTTCACGCAGCACCTCTAACTGATTCTTCTCCTCGGGCTCCGCCCTAGCTGCTGCTTCTGCCGCTGCCTCACTGCGCGCGGCAGCAGCTGCCTCTTGTAACGCGTCACTACTGGTGGAGGGAGTTAACGTTCCAGATGAAGATGCGGTGCTGCTCCGTTCAGCTGCAGCTCGAGCTTGCTGTTCAGCTAATTCTAATTCTTGCGACTTGGCTTCGATTTCCTGCTGTAGCTTTGCTACCTCTTCACGTTGCACTTCAACCTGAGATAAAGATAAAATGATTAAAACAAACTAAAAACTAAAAATGTCAAGGAAATGTCAAAGTTTTCAGTGCAAGCATTTCCCTGTAACAAATCTAACGCAATTCCAATTGAACGCAGTCCTCGCGAGTCATCGCAAGTCCAAATGAAGCATTTTAGCTGCATATAATCTGACAATGATATTCCATTCACGAAAAAAGCACAATATGAAATTAGCGCGCGTTCGGGTGCAAGTTGACATAAGTAAAATAGCCACACAATGCAATACCAATCAGTGCTAGTCCAGAAATCGTATTAGAATCAGGATTTTTGTGATTATAACTAGCGAAATAATGAAGCTGAAAGCTCAGATTACTGGAATACCTGTCGCCTTTCACGTTCCCATTTTCTTTCAAGGTCGTCTTTTATCCTGCTCATCTCCAGTTCCTTGGCCATCACCTTTCTCCTGTGTTCCTCTTCAAGTGCCACCAAACGCTGCATCTCAGATTCCAAGCGCTGTCGCTCTTCATCCTGTTCTTGACGAATCCTTTCTTTCACCTAATTCATGAACAGCAAAAAATTAGAAAAAAGACGCTCCAAATGACTGACTAACTGACTGATTGACTGACGGACGGACTGACTGACTGACATGACTGACTGATTGACTGACTGACGGACGGACGGACAGACTTGACTGACTGACGGAATGACTAAATGACTGACTGATTGATTGTCTAGTTCTGTATTCATTTAAAAACGTAAATATTTAAGACTAATTCACCTGTCTTATTTCTTCTTCTGCTCTTTCACGCGCCTGTTCCTGTTCTTGACGAATTTCTTCTAAATACTTTTTCTGAAGTTCTAGCTGCTGGTGGCTCGCTTCCAACTCTACTTTTCGCTGAACTTCCTCCGCGCTTCTTACTTCCGAAGCTCTCTGTTGTTGAGAACGGAGGAACTCAAGTTCCCGCCTGCAATATGTTTAATTGCCCAAGTCAAAACTGTTTCAATTTGCCTGGACACTATTCTTAACTTTCTCTCAGCATTGCTTTGATATTTGCTGAGTCATATTGAAAAAGTCGACCGTGTCAACCATCTCTAAAACAAACAAAAACAGATCATAGTGTTCATCATCACAAAGAAAAAGAATGTGTACTACTTGTTTATTGCCAAGCATGTTTCCAAACTGAAAAATGCGGTGTTTTTTGAATAAGTGAGTTGGTTACTTCCTTCATGTTTTGATTGGTTCATTGCATGCTCAGGCATGTCAGCGTCTACTGTGATTGGCCACAGCTGTGACTAAGGTGACCCGGATGGAGCAGTGAAATTACGCATGAAGCGTTGAAAAGGAACGATACCATATTACAGCCTATTAAGTGACAGCTCTTTCATTTTGTATACGAACGAAAATACCAGCTAGGAAACACGAAAGCGCAATATGCATACGGCTCATGTATAGTAACAAATCCTCCACAATTAAACGTACCGATAATTAGTTAATGAACAAAATAATGGGGCAATAATGGAGAAATCTGGTTCAATTCGTCACTTGGTTTTTGCTAGTGACTGATTATGATCATACAAACCTAGCCTCTTCTAACTTGTTCGCAGCCTCAACCTGCTGCGTTTCAAGACTTTTCCTGATAAGAAAAAAACAGACGGGACGGAAAGATCACTACAATATCTCAAAAAACATCAAGAGCAATTAGTTCACTCGGGTTTTAAGGCCGTTGTTGGATATATTTGGGAGCTCAAGCTAAAACGTTTCTTAAAAACCGTGAATTCGCGCTACTTCAAAATTCATCGCTCTTCTTCCATGCCGTTCATTTTGGCAAATGTTGGTGAATTTTTCTGCAGTTGAATTCTAAAGGACTGTATCGAAGTAAAAAAAAAGGACGAGAAACTAGTTGTCTTGCGTTCACGTCCTCAACAAAACGTGAAATAGGGTAGTTTCACGTCGTGGTCGTTCAACGACGGCAAAGAATGTACAAAAAACGTTGCCGTCTCCGTCGTTGTTGCTTAAGCTTCCTATTATGATCAGTTCGACGCCTAAAAAACAAGAAAGAATCATGTAGAGAAACTTTGAGTGCACACACTCGAGAATCAGATCCTCACTAGAGTCCGCTGGTTTTGTTTTACACGAGCGTTATAAATAAGAGAATAAAAAAGTTTGGAAGCCACTTGCACTCAGTTTCTGATTAACACACAGATTTCACAGTACAGATAAATTTCATTTATTTGCTTTTCAAATGAATATGATTTAATGGCTGCTCTTGTTAGAGCAAGGTATAATTTACACGGCCCGTTAAGCTAATCAAAATTCTGCCGGTGTGAACTAAATAGTACAGTTTTAAATAATATTAGTATACGTGATGGTATTGCAGTGATGAGACCTAGAAAAACTTAAGAGTAGGCTGATCAAGCGTGAAATATTCAATCAAATTTGAGTCTATTTCAAGAATATACCCTGTGACCGTGAGCCATATTCTACAGCGCACTTGCGCTTTCTAAAATAAACACGCATGTCATTCGCTCCTTGGCTATAAAGTTTGATAAAACTAAATATCTCGCTATTTACCTTTGTTCTTCTATTCTTCTCGTTTCTTCGCGATATTGGCGCTCAAGCTCCAGGCTACAAAATAGAAAACAACAAAGACATCGATTTTCAAATACGTGACGTGATTCAGGACCCCAAAAAGAATTAAAAGTAATTACTTTGGCCAATCAAAACAGGGAAAGACACCCGAACGATAACATCAGACCACGGAGTAAACAAAGAGGGACCTTAACATGAGAGGACGGCGACGGCAAGGAAACCTCGCTTAAAAAGTAAAATTCGCGGTTTTTCAATCTTCATCGTGATTATTCTAACTCGCATACTTTGTTAAATATATGTGAGCTCTCCCGGATTTAAATTCCTAGGAGACTCATCTAAGGTCAGAAAGAGAAAGAAAATTTCGTCGTTGCTTGTTTGCGTCCTCCACAAACATAAAATTAGGCATTTTCACGTCGTAGTCGTACAGTGAAGGCAAAGAAATGTACAAAAAAGCGTGATGCACGTGCGAAGTTCTTTTTCAGCTTTTTAAACCTGTTGCTTTTTTGACGTTCTCGTTGCCGTCGTCGAATCTTGTAAGATTCCTCATGTCCCCGCCGTAAGACACGGGAAAAGGAGAGTGTGCACGTCACAATTTGTTTGATTGGTTAAAACTGTGGCGCTTGATATTGTCAGCCAATCAAAAGAGTAGAAGTACAAAACTAAAGTTATCGTGCCTAAAACTGCCCCAGAAACGTTCTGAGTAGAGAATCGTGAGTCAATTTCGATTCCTTTAGCGTTTTGATGGAGTAAGCCAAAACAACACGATAAAGACCAGGTACAGAGCGTAGTGTTTTAGAAAACTGGAAAAATTATGGCACATTCGAACCTCCATGCCTGACCACTTCGCGTACCCTACCAACAAATTTGGGTATTTGGGGTGATTGCTTCAGGTGTTTCAACTGTATTTGACTTTGTCTTTCTTTTCATTTCAGCTAAAGCATTTACTATTGCGCTCTTATTTTGAATAAAGTTACTTTTTTAGAGCCGTAATTGGCTTCACGCTGTTGCGGTAACCATGGTCTATTTTAACTAATTAACATAAAGCGAACCTGATAAAATAAAGCAAGTGATAAATAAACGATAACGTGTGAACAAATTGGATTGGTTAAGCGGTAAGTGGCACAGCGCGCGACGTTTGGTTGGATAACAAAGAAAGCGAACGGATTCATAGCTGACGTTTGCTTTTTTCTTTGACGTCATTCATTTTGATCACTCGAATACAATGCTTATTCCATTTTATGGATACATATTCTGATTGAGAAGAAAGTAGTGAAGCTTCCTTAGATACTTGCAGACGTCAATCACTCAAGCCCCTTAACTCTAAAAGCCTGACTCAGTCAAAGAATGTTCAGTCTGTGAACCAAATCTTGTAATGTGACCCTCGCACAGGAATTAAAGGGTACCCAAAAGTTCTGACCTTTTTTAAAGCCTTTTTATTTTATAGAAGTAATATAAATAAAAGAGAAACCAGAAAAGACAAAATTACGTTCTGTACTTACCCTGCATTGTAGAACATATAAGACGGCTCCCTCTCGGGCTCCGATGAAATGTCTGCCAGATTTTCCATGGACTCGTACTAAAAATGTTTTTAAAAAGTCGAAACTGAGTGGAAATTCTCGAAATGTACATAATGTACAGTAAAATAATTAAGAACGATAGTGATCTCGAGAATATAAACCCTTATGAAAGTTAAAAGCAAAATTTCTAATTACCCCATCGAGCCCCATTTTCTGGTACTGTGCGTGAGTGTTTGTTGTTGTTTTTTTATTATTTTTGTTTTGTTTTGTTCTGTTTCTTCAATTTAACTGCGCATGGAATTCATTGTTGTGACAATTCATGAGGTACCCTTCGGAGACGAGGCCTATTACGGCTATTTCTTTATAATATTGAAAGTTTTAGTTCTATTTTTGTATTTACTTTGTTAGAGTAGTGTTAGCTGGATTTCCTCTTGCAAGCGAAAAAATCTACAGTTAACTTACATATCTCTTCTTCCTGAGTTTCGCAGCCTCCTGGGGATGGTTGAAACGCAGCATGTTCGTTTTCCCAAGCAAGATTACATCTCCTACAAGTAGATAACAACGTTATTGAATTACAACATGAGAGTTCTCACAACTTCTCAAGAAGGTACAGACCTTAAGCAAAACTAGTAGAATAAATATCCCTTCAAATCCTGAATTTGCCGACTAAAGTAACAGGCAAATGTTTAATCAAATGTTAAAACGGGAGTTTTAAATATAGGTGTGCATGGTTTAAGCACGGAAGTAGTTTGAATTAATAATAAAATAATGATAGGTCTTATCGACAACCCACCTTGACTGATCCTTTGTGACTTGCACACAGGGAGCCCATTCACCTGACACATGCTTGCTATTGGATGAAGGACCACAGTCCCCTCAATACTCTCCATAATACAATGCTCCGGTTCAATACCAGGCCCAGATAACACTGTAGGTAAAAAAGATATACATCAGATCCCATTGACTTCACAATTAGATACTGTATTATTTTTGTCCTTTTAGAGCAGTTTAACAAACACGAAGAGAAATAAGAAAAACCCATTCAGACGCCTTAGCACCTGCTAACAATTGGGACACTGAAAATATTTCATCCAATGTCCAGACAATGAGAAGGGGGTTGAAAAAACGAGGAACAACCAGACGTGTTCATTCACTAAACAGCTAAGTGTCTACAGATTCCTTAGACCTGTGTGTGTGTGTACGACAAGTTATTTCAAAACGACATAACGTATCACCATTACCATGACAATCAAATCTTACCTATATCAGGATTAAAATTGGCATCCTCTCTTCCAATGTACGTCATGCCGTCCTGTGAATAGTAAGGGAAGCCTTTAGTGGCTTGCAATAAATTATACAGTCACGATCTACAATCCCAGACAAAAGTAGTTGGGAAGGTTGTACAACTTAACAGTAAGTCCATTTTAATCCTCAAAAAACAGAGTTTTCTCTTTGCTAAATATTCCCCGTCCCCTCTATTCAATGTTGGGATGTAACAGAACAATTACGCGCATAAACATTAACATTTTGCTCAACATTGGGCCAGGAGTGGGGGGAGGAGGGAAAAAAGAGGTAAAAAGTAGCAGCCTTCCCAACACTTTTGACGATGATTGTAGCCTTCTCAGGCAACATCATGGCAGAGAAGGACTTGAAAAAGCCAGAGAGACCATTATTTGGTAGACTAACTATTAGGCCATTCCGAGTTGGTTGCCTGGAGCCTCTTTTTCAAAAGTGAGACTATGTGAGAGGTTAGTTTATTTTATTGAAAACTCTTTTTTATTCTCATGTGGATAAAACTCATTTTCAAAAGCAAAGTTTTGCCCTTAGCCTCGTTTTGAAAGTGAGAGTTTTCAGGACACGGAAATGGCCAATTGAAAGATAGCTAACTTTAAGTGATAGAGCGTGACGCGTGACGAGAGTTACCTACCTTCAAATGATAGAGCGTGACTCCAGTGCTCAGTACGTCATCATCGATACAGACCAGATGAGGAAGCTCCGACTCCATTTTGATGCCAGCACCTTCGTATCTGAAGCCGAGAGCTCGCTCCTACAAGAAAAAAAAGAGAAAAGAAAAGGAAAAATAGATTTTTAATAACATAATTTTGAATGCAATGTATTCCCTGCCTTCCTTACAGGACACTTGGGATGATTTGATTTTCTCATAGGCTCAGTTTTGTTTACCTCAATGATTTTCTGAGTTTCTCGCCATTTACTAGTCCAGTTCTTAGTAAGTTCTTCAACACGAGCTTCATTTTCATGAAGCCTTTCAGTCATCTTGGTTTCTTCCGCGGCGCCAAGTTCCCCAATTCCATCCTGAAAAACAAGGATTGGAGAAGGAGCTCTAGCAAGGGCAGCACAAGGCTTATCTGGCAACTACCCAACATGGCCTTCTTGTTTAAAAGCCGTTTCAAATTCATGCTGGTGAAACATTTCAGCGATGTTGCCTCAAATAATGAAAGGTACAAATACAGTGTATGAGGCTACATTAAGACAATCATCCCCACTATGATATAGCAACCAACAGTAATGCCTTCCCTACCCCCCTTTCCCCGCAACTGATGAGATGTTGGTCGAGCAGAGGGTTAGCCCCCCCCCCCCGCTGCATATCGCTGACAGCCATTAATTTACTCGTGAAGACGGGGAACAGTGCAGGTTTCAATCACTTATTTTCACCCCACCCGACATTTTTTTCACAATATTTAAAGCGGAAAGAGAGTTCACTTCTTTGTCTTGCATTGACCAAAACAATTGAGTTATTTACTGGACAGAGACTGAGTGTAAAATGCCATTCCCGCCCCTGCTATGCTAGGGCGAGCGCGGGGCGAGGAGAACAAGGGCGGCCAATTAATCCCCCGCGGTTTTTATTTTCATGCGCGCGCTAGACGATCTCTACAGAGAAAATAGAGGGTCTGTGAACAGGTTACGCAAGCTTTTGCAAAGGAGTTCAGAACATCTTTTGATCATCATTTTTTCATGGATCCCTTACCTGCCCATGAGCTTGAAGGAGTATTTTGAGTCGATCAATCTCAGCTCGTAGCTCTCTGATAAGTCTCACGTTAGGATCCTTAAAAATAAAGAACATGATTTAACCCTTTATACAAAGATCCAAAAGTGGCCAATTTTCTCCTAAAAATACCAATACATAATCAAAAGAAAAGGCTATGGCAATTAATAAAATGAACATCAGGAGAAAACTTCTTTAATCTTTTAAAAAGTTCTCTCCACTAATTCTTTAAGGAAATGTATGGAGCACAGTATGGAGAATTTGTATGTGGACACAGGGACAGGATAAGTCGCGATAAAGGAAAAAAGAAGTATAGAAGCAGATTAATTAATAAAAACTAAACCTTTCTGACACAGATTTAAAGCACTGAAAACAAAGTCGTTTACTGCTAATTTCTTCTGTAATCTACTTTTTCCTTTCTCCTTTTCTATGAAATGGAGTTTAAAATTTCACCTTTTTAAATCATAATGACTAACCTCATTAACAGTGGGTTTATTAATGATATTCTTGGCTCTGTTGGCATATCGTAAAGTACTTAGAGTCTCTGCATAATTGACATCAGCCGGTGAAATAGCTAAAGCAAACAAGACATAACAGTTTCAGTTTGTTGAAGTGCCTCTTATCTTAGCTTGTGTTGCAGATGAGTTAAATGAGGGGAAATTTCGTCTGACAAACAGGCTACTTATCTAACACTGATAAGCCAATTTCTCCTCATTATTACTTTTTTCTTACCATTTTTTGGTTGCTGATGTTACTGGGTTTTTTTTATTCTTGTTATTTGTTTTTCTTGGTTATGAATGAAAAAAGCTCTTCATTCAAGTGTCGATGTATTGAGCACAATTTAACGTCTCAGACGTTAAATAATTCTCGACGACTTTTTAGTTTAACGTGTCTAGTATAAAAACGGCCATTAGGGGCAGGTCTTCAAAAAATGATTCACTGGCAATCTAATGGTGGAGGAATCATTTTTCGCTTGACTGAGTGACAATGAACTTCTTTTCTACCTGCTATCATAATTGTTTTAGCATTTCCTCCTAAGCTGTCTTTGAGTAACCACGTCAACACTGAGTTGCGATAAGGAATAAAGAGTTTCTTCTTGGCATCTTTGATGATAGCATTTTCACTTGCTTCAGCTACAATAAAGCAAAAGGAATAATTACCAGACAAGGACAAGCTTGACCAGAAATAATGACAATTTTTTATCCTATATATTTTTAGTAATGCAGGAGTATCCATTTTTGTATAATCAGAAGCAGGGAATTAGAGTGCTCCTGGATTTATTTCAGAAAGAGTAAGTTCCCAGGTTTTTCCCATATTCTTCTTGTATACTTTGCATGTAATGATTTCACCTGAAAATATTCTGTCCCAAAAAGCTGCCCTTTATTCTCCAATGATTAACCCTGACTATGATATACAATATTTCCCCAAATAAGCACCCAGGTGCTTATTTGAAGGAGGGCACTTACTCAAGGGGGGCACTTATAACGTTTTCCTTTAAACGAACTAGAGAATGGTCTAGTGGTTCCTGGGAAGTTTACGGCATTACTGTGAGCGCGGGCAATAGGGTAAAAATTGAAAGAAGAGATAATGCACATAAAGGAACTCTGCAAGCATCCACATGGATACAGAAATAACTAGAAGTGACTTAATGGCAAAGAAATTGTTATTTGCTGCGGTTCTACGAATAGCAGCAAATTATTGTTTTCACGGTTCCAGCTTATTGACAGCTGTCACGGATACTCATGTATAAAGGGGCGGGATTTTACTGAGGTGATCATTCTAAGCTGACATCGCTGCCTGAGTTTCGTTTGTCAATGCTTTTTTCTTTTTGTGTCATTTGAATTTATTGCCGTTGGTGGTTGATGTACTCATAATTCTGTATTCTAGTTCAACCTCTCTCCCTCGAGGTTCATGTTAAGTGTCTGGCTCTGCTTTCGGGAGGGTTCAGGTTTCCTCCTTAGTGAGGGGGTTTTTCCTGACGGGCAGCAGACACGATATCATCTTTATTATTGATCAAAGAACTTTACTCGGAACTTGTTACAGTTTTTTTTTTTTTTTTTTTACTTCACTGCCTTTGCAGTACCTAAGTGTTTGTGTTTGTATGAATAAACGGGGACTGATGTTCGCATTACGCTGGGCTTCTATCCAGTGCAGCAGTCAGTTTTCCTATTTAACATGGAATGATTTCATTGTTTTCACTGTTCACCGTTTCAACAATAGGGAATAGGGAAAACCTACATTGTATTCTCCCATACTGATTCTGCTGAAGTCAACAACTAAAATGTTAAAAATGAAGTGGCAATAGAATTGAAGCTGGGTTTCCTTGCATCCCTACTATTTAAGAAAGTGAGGGGAAGGTGAGTGGGGCGCTTTTTCGAGGGGGCACTCAGGGGCGGATCTAGGGGGAGGGTGCAGGGGGTGCGCACCCCCCCCCCCTGAAATGACCTGCGGTTTTCTAATACAACTGGTATTCTGCCCCCCAAAAATAAAATATGTGGTTTATTGGTGTTGAAGTAGAGCAAGAGACGAGTGCACCCCCTCCTAAAAAAAATCCTGGATCCGCCCCTGGCACTTATTTGATATAATGGCCTTGAGGGAGGGCGCTTACTGAGTTTGGGGGAGGGCACTTATGAAAGTGTGGGCTCTTATTCGAGGAAACACACTTAAAGCAGGAAAGCTGTAACTTCCATGTAAACATGTAATCTACAAAGGGGAAACCATGATGTGAATTCTTCCAAGTAAATAATTAAATTGCACATGCGATGGGAGCAATTTCAGGCTGGAAAAATTGGTAGCACACCTGCATTCAGTACTATGGCAAGATGAGTAATACCCACAGACCTCTTTCACACATTGTTCTTACAAAGTGCACAAAAAAATAAAATCTATCTGAGTGTGAATTCTATATATCATACCAAGTGCTGAGATAACTGTTCCTAATGTAACCAGAGATTTATTGATGTTGGCTCCTTCTTTTAATCTGCTCCCTGTTGCACCAGTAGAGTTTGCTCTCTCGCTTTAAAGGAATGATGTATAATGTATTTGTTAATTTATTTTGTTACTTAGATACACTGTATTATTTTTATAACTGGCAGCATTTAATATTTTGCACATAATAAATTATATGAGACAGTAACATTGTACAGTAAACATCTCAAGTCAGATCTGCATCAACATGTGTAGCCTCAATAGTTTTTTATTCTCCTGTTTTTCAGAATGCTTTAAAACAGAATCAATTCTATCCAACAATGTTGGATAATATTGAGCAGTATAAAGTTTAACCTGTATTTAAACAAGTTAACTAACCTTCCAGCCAGGTCGACAAGGTGAATCTTACTAACAGTCTCACTTGGCATGTCAGTATAGAACTTGGCCTACGATAAGCAGTCCAAACATTCAACACATTAACATGTATTCCCAATTTATGCACTGCCATGCACACAGTCAAAGAAAATAAAAAGGCCAGATTTACAATTTAATATTAATTCAAATAAGATTTGACAGGGCTCAAAAAAAGCCATGCACCTACTTGTCCAGGACAAGTACACGCATAAGACTTTCTTGCTGGTAATGAGTACATTGAAACTTGCTAAGAATGCTTGATGAGAAAGGGTCTAGGCAATTCATCTTGTAGCTCAATCAGAGATTAGAACTCTAACTCAGGACTCACAAGCCTGGTGCTGTGATCATGACTCCACCGTGCTGTCACTAAAAAACTAACCTGTGTGAATAATATGGTGAATATTGCATGGGATCGACTGCTCACATCATTCATGTTGGTGGATGCTACTGTCCTGAAATATTGAAATAAGAGATTTCTGGATGAGAAACATGAGCACATTGAGCACAATTTACTGAACTACCCACACACAGACTCAAAGAAAAGTAAATAATTATAATGCAGGACAGATGCTTTGTGTGGCTTGTTTAGGAAAAACTTGTTGTTGTTAATTTGTTTGTAACGATCAAGTGGATTTACCAAACTTGAAATAGCAAAAAAGTCTAATTCATCATTGCTGTGTCAATGACTGCCACAATCGTTGAAAAGTTGTTTGAAACATTGTAAACTTTATCATAATTGCTGCAAACACTTTTTTCATTGATTGAAGCAATTCTTCTACAGTTATTAGCTCAGGCTTGCTAATTTCTCACCTGTTTGTGTTGCCTTCATCCATGAGATTCTCAATGCCTTCATAGTCCTTCACAACATGCTTTGTTAAATCTGTAATACATATTGCAAACTTCTACAGTAAGTATTATGACTTGTAAATTCAAAATACTTAAGAATTTGTTCATGCTTAGCGTGCGTATATCAAGTTATGGATGCACGCGGGAAGTTTGGAGAGCACGAAAGATGCGTTCTAGCTTCTTGAGTGCTCTCCAAACTTCCCAAGTGCATCCATAACTCGATATACGCACAGCTAAAAGCATGAGCAAATTCTTTTATAACATAGCTGACAAAAATCAGTGCTCTCTTTTTGATTAACTGCAAAATTCTCGTAACACGCTACAAAAGAACAAACGGTTCTATTAGCTGATTACAAACACGCCACAATCGTCTAGTTTGAATGAAAATATTCTTTCTGTAAAAGTGAGAAAGAAAATTTGCTTCTTTATTCGTTAACGATTAATGGAAACTAAGCAGAAACAAAGGTAAAAGAGTCTCAAAGTACACCTAAAGTTAAAATACTAACATGTTCGTAGGAAGTCGTGGAGTATGGTTTGGATTTACTAAAAAGATGATTTGCTGAAAGGAAAGTTTTGCTCAGCGAAACCCAGAAAACATGTTTTTTAGCGAAGACAACTGTCATCCTTCTTTAAACTTATATTCATTTACAAACATTGGCTGGTCATTACGGCTTCTTGAGAAGACCTGGCAGCAGTTGTTTTTCTGAGTAGTAAATTTATGTCTTCTTGTGTAATTTGTGTTGTTATTGCGAGAGAAATTTTCCTGCTTCAGTCGGATAGTCCGGAGATAACAAAGTGCATAACAAATTTAAAAACAACAATAAAAACGGAAATTTTGCCTTTAAATGTTGTTGATGACCAGTTGGTGTCTGTTCTGTTCCCAGTGAATGTCTTTCGGCCAAAATTTGCTGCAGCTGGTCTTCGACAAATTTGCGAAACGCGCGACTTGCGAGTTTTTTTTAAATTCGGCTTTATTTTTGCTGCTTGTTGGATCAGGACCTAAAAGGTCAATGCCGATAGAAAAATTGGGCAGTTCTTTGCTGGTTTCTTCCGTATTTTAAAGAGAAGGCAAAGTGCACTGCAGCTTAAAAGTCGACAACTTTGCAGCCAGGTAAAAAAAAATGTTCACGTCATCTTATTTACGCACGGGCGTGCATAAATAAAGATTTTGTTCATAGCGGCTCAATAGGACTTATACAGGGCAAGCACGCACGCTATGTTATAAACCAAGTTTTTAAAGTGTTGATGCAGACTACACTGTTCAGCAGTTTTGGAACAGGATACACTGAAATATCACTACATCTACGGTATCAAGAAGTGGTCTAGGGTGAGCAAAATGTGAGAGCTGCTTGCCCAAAGGACAAGCTCTGGAATTCAAGTTTTTTTCTGGTAAGGTACTGGAACTGAAACTGTCACTAAAAAAATAACTCAGCATAACACGCACCTTGTACATAAGGCCCCTCCTTAGGGTGCTCTCGCACTTTGAGAGTGTATTTGTCCTTTCCTTTTGCTGGTCGCAGGAGATCTCCAACTCTTTCATTGTATATTTCTAGATAACTATCAGCAATAAGAAATAATTATTTAAGATACTACTAAACGGGTTTTTCACACCAGACTGAGAACAAATAATTTTGCAAATGTACAAGTCAGAATTAATGACAACATACTCATTACCTGACTTCAGTTCTAAACTCAGTCTTGTCATCACCACTTGACTCCATGCGTGAATACAGGCCCTAGCAGAAAAAAAGTATTAAAGATAAGCTACATGTACAGTGTAAGCTCTCTCCATGGATACTCTCATAAGAGAACAGCTCTCCAAGCAGCCAGCACCAGTTGTGGAAACTTGCTTCCAGAGGGTG
The DNA here is from genome assembly GCF_958299795.1 of Porites lutea. Lineage (NCBI taxonomy): Eukaryota > Metazoa > Cnidaria > Anthozoa > Scleractinia > Poritidae > Porites > Porites lutea. Next base: position 32,948,818 of record NC_133207.1, on the reverse strand, counting down.
TCTACTTAAAAGACCTTTGATTGTATTAAACTGCATCAATATTATTTTCAGGATGGAAATACAGTACATTGTACTCAACAACAGAACTGTTTTACTGAAAGAAGACATTGGGGTTTATCGTAATAATGTGCTATTGTGGACAGTTTTTCATGAGGCATTTATATAACACAGTATTGAAGCAATCGTTGATTCATCCTTATGGTATTACAATGTAACAATTACATAATAAAATAAAACATATAAAAAACACTGTGTACATGTAGTTTGTACGTACCTGACATATTCTTGGTATAAGCCCTGGTGCAGTCTAAAATAAAGTTCAACATCAAACAAATAAATATATTATAATCATTATATTTCACACAGAAAGATTGTTGATGAAAAATAAAAATATCATTACAGTGAGACCTTGATTTGACAAACCTCCATATAACAATTTCCTTGGTGTAATGTATGATATTCTTGACCTCAGTAATTAGTAAAATATATGGTTCAAAGTTAAGAACCTCAATATAATGAAACCTCATTATAGCGAACATATTTTGCTGGTCCCTTAGCCCTTAGTCACATTATAGAGGTTCCCCTGTATTATTTGCAACCCAGTTTGAAAATAAAACTTCAGAGAGGTTTCATTTGAAGTTCAATAAATAAATGGCTGGTGTATATTTTGTCGTGTAGTATGCTGACACTCAGCATGAATGTCAACAATTTTAATTCTTAACTCTGGCGTAAACCCCTTTTACCCCATTTACCCATGTCATGCAAAATTTTTAAAATACTGGACATCCAGATTTGTTATTAATTTAAAGATTATATATTAGGCATGATATATTTCCTGTCATCTATTGCAGCTACAGATGGCAAAGATGGATATGGATTGAAACTTTAAAAACTTAAGCAAACTTTTTCAAGTTGTAATGTTATGCCTGCAACAATAACTAAATGGGTAGTGCTCACTCTTGAGATTTGTTTGATATCTTCCTAATAACTCACCACAAGAGAATTTTGTGTATTGATAAAGGCAATAGCACACTGAATGTTTCTTAAAGCAGCAGTAATGCTCATGACATACCTTTTTAAAGTTACCACTTACTCTTTTCCAGATAATTGTACATTGAATAAAGTTACAGTGTTCTTACCAGGATTTCATACGCTGGGGTGCATAGGACCCGTAGAGAAGCTAAAAGGGGATCATGGTGGAGAAAAGCAGGTCACAATTTTTAGATACAGTTAACTCAATGTTTTCACAGCTCCGAGTCTTCGATAATGATGGATGTTTTCTAAAGACGCCATAACCAATTAAATTTTGGCTTATGTTATAAGGAAATGTATACACTGTATATGTAGGTATGTTTACATACGTTTTGTAATAGGTTTTTTCCCTTCCCTTTTCTGCACCCTTGGAACTCCTTAGGCTAATAATATTATAGTGTGGCATTTCCCAAAAAAGTGTGGCAAAGCCACAACGCCACAATGCTGCGGTCTGGTAAGAACACTGAATGTATGAATACTTACATCCTGTCCCATCATGCTATATGACTTGCCAGCCCCTGTCTGACCATAAGCAAATATACAAGCATTGTAGCCTTCAAATGCTGCCTGAATTACATCATTTCCCAAATCCTCAAACACCTGAAAATCAGCAGAACAGGATCATGAGTCAGTCCATCAGACGTTGGCCAGGTAAAGATGTTAAACCGTTTCCTTTTAGTTATTTAGTCTCATTAGCATTAGAATCATTGTCAAGTGACTGTGAGGTCTGATGTTTGAAATTTTCAAATTTTTTTCTGGGCAGTAACAGTCAACTGTCTCTGTCCCTTGAGATGCTGATGCTAAAAACAAGTCAATGCTGGCCATGTCTCTCTCTCTAGTCATATGCAGGGCAGTCCTAGAGCCTAGAGGTCCTCAGTAATGGGTCAATTCAATTCGTTAATGTTGCCATTTGCGTGCAGCTCGTTTGGCTGTTTTGCTCCCAGCACTGCCTTTGACCCTCTGAATAACTATGTCTTGGTAAGTGCTTATCTACAAAACTGTCGTCTTAAGGTTCTCATTTTCATGATGCCTGGTGGTTGCTGCTCACAGGGTGGTCAAGGTTACCTTCCCTACTTGCCAGCTGGAACCTTCCCAACATGCAGATACTGGTGATGGGTTTAATACAAGACAGTTTACGGTATAATATTAGGCAGACACATTTCAAAGATGGACAGTCAGAGCTGGTCCAATCAATTGTATTAAAAAGAGTTGACTGAAATATTTGTCCAGTGAAACATTATCATTTGCTCACTTCCAAGAGCAATTCAGAGAACTTTTGATTTAACAGACCACAAATCTGTTTAATTTGTGAGCACTTTTTTACATTTTATGACAACGAACATGGTTGTTAACATGAACTAACGACATGATTTTACCAAACAGCAGAAGTATAATTATGTAAAACCCAGTACAATGTTATGGAGACAACAGTCCAGTATTTATGCTTCTCTTTAAAGACAAGCTCTGTAATTCTGATTATATAAACATTGTACTTTCTGATTGTCATTTGAAGTGGGTTATGTTTTTACAAATATCTGTGTATGATTGGCTTTTAATTTCAAGGATGGTTAACAACATAAAACATTTATACAATCAGAATTATTTACATTTTGTTCTCTTTTGATTTATGATTCTCATACATGCAGTGAACAATCTGTAATCACTATTGAAGTAAACAATAAATTTGAATTTATGGTTTACGTGAAATCAAACTGTTACCACATCGTGAAACAGATTTAGCACTACAAAATCAAAACATCATCAAGACATTCATAAAGGGCGGTATAATTTTAATTTATGTCTAAAGAACGAATTAATCAGTGTTTTTTAAACTGAAGGCTCAACTCTGATTCCACATGAAATAACAGCAATAAATTTAAAGGAAAATTGATTTTTCATTGTTACGAGTCAATTTTATAGATTGCCAAAAGGCTTATATATAGTTTGATCAGTGTTATTTTAAATTTGGCTTGCAAAACAAATGAATATAAGGTTATAAAAAAGCAGACAAAAACGGAAATAGGATCCCAAAATAAACGATTGGCCAGTGAGTTGCAGCCTTTGAAAAAATTCGAAAACAAAACATTAGCTTACACCACTGTTGCTAGAAATTTTTCAGTGGATTAAAAACAAGTGTGGATCACTCTGGGGTCAAGAATACCCATTGCTGGCAAATCTACGTGAGACTGTGTATAAAATTTCATTAACTGATTACATATTCACAATGACGTACGAATCGCCAACTGCACGAAAATATCTTCAGTTTGGATTTAAAATTATTTAAAAGGAAGTTATATTCTCAAAAAAATTACCTGTTCCTGCGAGGCGAAATGCCGGTCTGAGCTATCCGCGGACCAGTAGGAAAAATCATATGAAAAGTCCTTGTCTTCTCCCTAAAAAAATGAGAGAATTTTTATAGACTTCATAGACTACCGTAATTTTACAAGATTGCAGCAAAGAAGCAACTGTCCACCTACGTAAAATGGACGAAAAATTTCACAAATCACTTACGGCGGGACTAGTGATTGTAGTTTTCTTCCCTTCCATATGAATACAAACTTTTGCGGCCATATCGCGTTCCCTGGACGATTCAAAGAAGACATTTAACCGATTTTTACAAAGCAAGGCATTCGATTTCGCCGGCTCTGCCACGAACGACAATATAACTTAAAACGAAAATATTTTCCTCACCTTTTATTAAGGGGCCGCACTCTGACTGCTACTTTGACCGAAGCCATATTAAATCGTCCTATATCCCTTCCTTTAAGCCATTTTTGAGGGTTTCATGGCCAAATCAAAGCGTGCAATGATAAATTGGTATTTCTGAATCATTCGAAAACATCTTACCACTCTCGCGAGCCTGCGCACACAGACCGCTTACTCGATTTGGACTGGAAACGAGCGCGAAAGTCATCGCATTTTACAGGGGTGGGGGTGGGGCCCTAGGGGCAGAATGGGGAAAAAAAGGGAGGCTGATTTTCTTTTACCCTTTTGCCGGTTTTTTTTTTCTGTCGAGCTCAATGTGGGCACAAAATAGACACTTCTGAACAAAAATACCTGGATCCCCCAGAAAACCTTGAAACACTTCTAAAAATTTGCTTCCCTTTCCTTGAACGTCCTTTGTTTGAAACATGGAGATGAAAATTCCGAAAAGTTTACAGTTTTTTTGTTGACAAGGAATGAGCAGCAAGAGGCAAGAGAAGGCACTCGCCAACTCTAGATTTTAAGTCAAATTACTGAGCAATAAACTTTTATAGAACACCGTTTGCAACTAATTTTATCCTATGTCAAAGAAGGACTAAAATCACTGGGTGTGGTCAAGAGAGGACCCGAGTCCCAAGTGATTTCTAGAGTTTCTTCTATTTATTCTTAATTCCGGAATACGGTCAATTTAACAAACCCTTAGACAGGGAAGAGGCCTGGCTGGGAACAAAGACTACCAACAATAACTGAAAAATAAGAAACAAAAGATTTTACCTCCTGTTCTCACCTCATTACTGTCATTTGTCAGAGGTGCAATGCGTCGTCTTTTGAGGCAACCACGTTGTAATGTCATACATTGAACAAGGTGGGCCCATATATACTCGGTAGAAAAACCTGTGAAACTCACGAGTGACGTAAAACAATTCATACAAAGAAGCCTGTGAGAAGTCAACACAATGGAGCCAAGGAAAATTATAGTTAGAAAACAAAGAAAAACTTCACAGGTTTTTACACCAAGGATGTCCCTCAAGGTGCGTGAAAAACGAATCGAATAACTAGTAACTAGTAACGCAATGCAATCTAGACTGCAAACCACGAACCTTAAAAAACTTCGTCTTCTATAAAGACCTTATAGCCTGCGCCACAGACGAAACTAAATTCTGGAAGTTAAGTTGAGTTAACCGAGGTTAAATCAGTTACACAGAGTAAAAAAAAGTTAATGCTCTTGCAACCTTCTGTTTGAGCGTCTTAGAATTTAAGTCTTATGGATTGATTAATTACAAATGCACTTATTTGGAGGAGCGGAAAACATTATCAAGGCGTCTTTGAATAATCAGCCGCTGAGTAACACGCTAGCTGACTTACAGCACAACGACTTTCTTGAAAACAATTGGAGAAATCACCTTTTTGCAAAAGGTCGGTTTCCACTGAGATATGTGAAAAATGTTTCTTGACTGAGATGAATAAATTTACCTGACGGGTATAAAATCCATGGGACACACTTATACACGACCTTCGTTGTTGTGTTGCTGGAAAGGGGAACTAAATCTCTGGTTTCTATCGCGCATTTGGATTTCGCAGACGACAGCAGGTTTGTTCTCTTCATTTCATTTCTGCTTTTATCTCGTCAACAGCAAAGAGATCACTAAGAGGATGGAGACTAACGACAAGCCTGTATTCGAATAAGATTTTTATTATTTATTGATAACCTGCTGGAGCAAAAGCAGTATTGATGTCATTCACAAAATTAATTCATTTGCGTTCTCCTTCCTTCAACATTGAGAATGTCTCTAAGACTACTGTTAATTTCCTTCGCAGAATCAAGTTGTCTTGCGCGGGGCAACCAAAATTAGATGTGGAAACCCTCTGGGGTGTCGTCTCTGTTTGTGCCAGGTAATGATAACACTTCACTGATTTTGGGCATGGACCTTTCTTTATTTAGTGTTAGAAAATTGAGTCATACATGCATCGACGAAACTGAAGAAACTCAGAAGAGCTTTATCCTCCTCTATTTCTACCAGGAATAGATCTATTTATTGCTGTTTCGATATCAATGTGGTTTGTTTCTGTGCAACGGCGGGAAAATCTATGAATTTGCATGTTACTGAAAGACTGGGGAAGGAACTCTTAACAAATTAAGTTTAATTTATCTTTTTTATGTCAGGCAAACCGAAGTAATATAAAGCTGATAGAACTCACAACATATTCCCGCTCCATGCACTGTCTACGAGAGGCCGAATCTATTCGGAAAACAGATGAGTATATTACGTTCGTTTGGTTGTTTTACATTTTAAGACTCAAACGTCCTCGCAGTATCGAAAACAGAAGGATAAAAATTTAATTTGAATGTTAAGTTCCTTGATTTGATTGTTGATTTGCTGATTTGTGAAAAGCTTAGAATATGAAGCTGTGATAAAAATTCTTTCAGGCCTCGAAAAGAAAGTTTAGGTGACTAATTAAAACCAAAAACAATGCAGTTTAATTCCGTCGGCGAAAGTGGGTTATGCATGCATCAATTTTAATACCTCTCAAAGGTAAAATTAATACGCTAAAAGAATTCTTTATTTTTATAACATTTGAAAAAAGTTACAACCGACTCGCAAAAGGGAATGCGTCAATACACTTTGATTTCATCTCTTCCAACCAATCATTTCATCTCTTCCAATCAGTTTTCATTTAATTCAGCCCAATAATGTTGGGCACTTTTCTGATGAGTGACTGGACTGAAAGAATCCAAAATGCAAACATTTCGAGTGAGGCGGATTCTGTTTAAAAGGCTATCAGAACATTTTCTGGAACACTTTATGAGCAGTTTATTTTTAGACGTAGAACTACAGTCTACAATTCATAAGATATTGTTTTCTACCGTATTCGCTTTCCTACTAATGCTTTCGGGGCAACAGATAGGTCAATACTCATTCGGTAGTTTTCTCGGAAAAGAGTTGATGCACAGTGGCAAGCCAATCCAAACTATTTGAAGCCGTGTGGGGTCATGATACGACCGTGATTCCCAGCTTGATTCTTGGAATGAACAGGAGAAATCAGACATAAATACCGATATTCACATTTTCTTTGTTCAAAGTTTGTGATACAGCGTACTGGCCAGGAAAATAAAACTGACTTACCTCATATACGTCGTTTGTGTGGTTATTTCTTTCTTGCTACTGAAGCCCTGAGAAAAAAAGAAAAAACAGACTAGGCGTGCATCAATTTTTGTCACACTGGGTCCATTATTTTAACTTCTCAATTTTGCTTTACAATGCATGGCGATTGATCAGTAGAAGTAGGAAAAATTTAATACAGATTAGAGGGCATCGATCACAAGACAAACTTCGAAGTTCAGTTTTGTCTCAAATTTTCCGCTTTTTTCTCAACTGATCAAGATTAAGCAACGTCTTTTTTTATTTTCACATATTCTTCCACTTCTTTGAGTTTCAATCTTCTACTCAAACTCTGATTTCTCTTAGTGTTCTCTCTTTCGATCATGACTTTCATCAGTTTTCTGATCGCCACTTCAGTTTTCACTTTTTTTGCTAAAAATTTTAAAGTTTATGGTAAAAGTTTATTCAATGTTTCAAACTTGAAAACTTTTGAAACATTTTTGTTTTTTTCACTTTTCATCATTTAAACTTAAATCGAGTCTTCAATCGGAGATTTCAGTTAGCGCTAGACTAATAGAATGGCAAGAAAGGATTGCGAATAAACGAACGATTACTCCATAAAACTTCTCTTCAAATTCCGATACTGATGAACAATAATTGTCATGATTATAATGCAACAATTTGATAGAACCAAAGTTGTTTTTCAAGAGACCTTATATCGCCCTTTATATTTTTAACACGGAGGTTTTGAAATTTAGAAGTTTCGTGAACCAACTTATTTCGAATTCAATTGAATTGAAATTAACAGTGAGGATAAAAAAAAAATTCTATTTTTGAAGAATGAAACTAAACGAGTTTAGGAATTTGTAATTGCGGGAACTATTAAAAAGGAGAAATGGACTAAGATATATAAATCAAAGCTACCTAAGATATATCTTAAGATATAACTTGGGAGAAAATTCAGGACATTTCTTAACGATGTCCTTTATACAAACGACATCCTATGACTACCTGATCAGTAAGGTAGACTTGGATTTTCTTACAGTACTGTGAAGAAAGAATGAGAACGAAATTCGCCGAATTTCGCTCCACCATTAATTCTCGAGAAAATTCGCCGAAATTTTACAATGAAACTTCGGCAATTATTCCTCTACAAACATTAGTAAACGAAATATCGTGTTTTCGCACAGGCGAAAGCTCGACATACGGGTATTTTCGAGCGCTTATGCATCGCGGCAATTAACAAGCATTAAAAGAGGTTGCTGTTTTCTTTTTTAAGGATTGCGCATGCCCAGCCTCTTAAATTTAAGTTTTTCTTGCTACGGATGATTTATTTTCACTTCCGGATTGCGTTCGTGAATCCAGCCCAGCGCTTTAAACGTATCACAACTGAGGGACAAAGGATGCTGACTTCGATATTTATGGCACATTTTTCCGATCCATTGAATCAAGCGGAGTTAGATTGCCGGTGCATAAATAAACTTAGGGTTCATTATCCTGGGAACGATCAGCGCATTGTGACGTCATACGTCCTCGTATAGTTTGGATCCACTGCTTTTGTGTGAGCTGACCCGAGAAAACTACCTTTACACATGTTGACCAATCTGTTGTTCAAACGACAAAAGCATAGAAAAAGTGGAAAATTTTCCCTGAAAAAAAAAAATTGGCATTTTAAACTTTTTTAGGTTTAGCATAGGTTTTTCGTCTTCGATAAAAGAATACCGTTTAAAATTACACCGTCAATGTACAAACATATTTTTCGATCAAATGATTCTATAAAAAGACCTAAAATTCTTTTAGAGATATAGCAATTATAACGCAATAAAGTGCGCAAGCATTGGAGAAGCGCATCGATGCAAATTTACATTCTACTGTTAATATCTTAAAATAAAATACTTTGTTGATTGGGATGAGCTGATCTCTGTGTTTTTTCAGGTTGAGTTCAAGGAAGTACATGAAACAGTCCCGGAGGTGTCAGTTTGAAACCCGTCAGTTCACCTTAAGCATTATCAGCTGAAACTGAACAGAGATGGAAGTCTTTTTTCACCATGAAACTGTGACGCATGTGCAGATAAGTATAATTATGCATTTTTGCTTATAGCCTAATTCTCTCTACCCTAACTGGTTGCCTAAAAAGCACATTTGCGGGACATCTCATTTCCTAGTCTACCATAATCAGAGGACGCCAGGCGATCACCCCATACTCTAAAAAGGCAACAGACAGAACTCTCTTTTGGTGTAAAAGGGTCTCACATCCCAGTGCACAAAAAGTGCACCTACTTTTTCTTAAGAGGGAGTGGAGAGGGGGAATAAATACACAAATCTTTCCTTTACCCTTCATGGGGCAAATTAAGGCTTCGATTCATTTGTGCAGCAGATATGTAGGGGAAGGGGTAGATATAGGATAATCAAGGTTGTTTCTTCAAGGTGGGCTACATCAGGACAGCCATAATTGACGATGGAGATAGTAAGGGTTGGGCCTCGTGCAATCCATGTGAAGCGCTCATCATAGTAGGATATTTTAAATAGTTTGGTCAATCCTTACTACTGAATGGCAAAGCGTTAAATCCCATTTGAAAAAATAAAATCAATTTAAGTGCTTTTTTCACATCACTTGACAATTTTTCTTTGCATTAATTAAATGCCAAAACAAACGGGTTTTTTTAAACTCTCAGTACCCAAAGGAAAACAAACGACAAGAAACTGGCAATGAAAGTAATCATGATGTCACTATTTCATGAGTCACGGGGCTGCAACAATTGTTAGTTATTTACCTGGGAGTTTTCGCTGAGAGAACTGGAAAAATGACTAAGAAACAAAATTTAATTAAAGCAATGTACTCTCAGCATTGCGAATAAGATGTTTCTCTAACTTTTGGCATTCCCGGTATTCAGAATTGACGTAAAGCGCTAGTTATTTCCTGCGCGTCTAGTGGAATTCAAAACTACCTACTCCTCTCAAAATATTCAATGGTTTCTTTCAAGCCAAAATAATGTGAAATACTTCTAGCTATGATAACCTCCAATCATTGATTAGGTTGATGCCTTTCTTTTATAAGAATGTTAAAAAATACACGTTCTTAGTATTTTCAAGAACATGAAGGAGGTTTTCAGCTCACCAAGTTTTGAAAAATCAGAATTTACAAACGGACAAGTTTGTGAATAATCTGCTTGGAATATATAGGATTATTCTAAAACAAAACGCCAATTTACTAAAGAAATACATCGCAGTTCAAATATCATACTCAAAAATTGTGTTGTTACAGTATCTTTTCAGCCAAGCTAAGAGCTGATAAATTACAAAGTTATTTTTTACTAGTGCATGATCCTTTCTTAATTTATTTTATAACTTTATTTATAATTTATTTATCCTTTTATAATTTATCTTAATTTCAGTATCGATATTTTAATTTATTATTTTTAATCAGTTTATTTTATAGTTTAACTTTGTACAACTATTTTGTACAACTAAAATGTTCTGCATTTGGTGTGGAAATAAATGGAGCCGAAACCAATTAATACCAAAAGACACATATCTTGTTCCAAAAGTTTGTTTTATACCACGAAAGATTTTAAAAACGAATGGCATAGTAGTTCACAGTGGTAGCTTCCCTGAGCCATTTTGTATTTGAATTAAGCAACCTTCTGCTTGATCAAGCAATTGAGTAATTTTATTATATCTCTGTATATTTTCCACAATATAGAACGTATATATTGCTTTATTGTTTTGTTTATTTTAATCATGCAGTGATGTTTTTAGTGCTATTGACAAACTCATGGAAAACTTTTCTATTAACAATTCCTTAGTTCAAAAATTAAGAATCAGGCTAACTATACCGAAAAACTGCACCCATCTTTCAACCATACAGGAGTTTGTTTCCTTCTATCAAATTGCATTGTACCTTACAATGGCAGCTTCCTATCGAGCCATTTTGCATCAGAGAAATTCAGCGCGCCTTTGCAAATCATGGTTTTTCTGTAAAGAATCTTCCAAGTTGAAAATTCAACGTAAAAGATTTTAAGAATTTTGAAATAAACTCAGACTGAAATTCGTGAGCTATGCGCGAAATTCTGAACTGTTGCACTTCACATGGATTTGGGTGGCCCCATAGAAAGTCTAGAAACAATAGATAAGTTTCAAGGTCACAATAGTTGGTTTTACATGTAGTTCTGACTCGTGGGTTATCCTTTTTCCCCGGATGAACTTCGTAATTCCCTTGGGACGTAGGCAATTGATGACAGGAAGGATTGGGGGGGGGGGGGTGGGGTGGGTGGTACGGTGGATGGGAGTAAGTATATGAAACATTCAGACTCTTTCTTATATTGAGTTTCAAAATGTAAACGCTAGACCAACTGAGCATAAAAGCCATCAGTTAATAAAGGATGAGAATTGTCTAAAACGTAGAAATTCAAAACACTTCCATGCAAATTCTTTCCCTGGGAAAAACAGACATTGGAACCGTGAGCAAAAGAGCACAGCAGCTAGCCAATATAAGCAACTGCAACTTCTTCCACTTAAACTAAGATGAATGTCTATTTTTCTTTCAGCCTGATAGAAGTATGAAGCTCGAATTCATCAGGATTACATCTTACAAATCCAGCACCTTCCAGCCACCTTATTTCTGTCCTTATTCACAGGTAAGCTAGTGCCCTGAAAATCCTGCTTGTACTTCTGATGATACAATATTATTAGATAGTACCACTTATCTGATGTCATATCTTAATTTGTTTTACAGAAAAATGTAGAGTCGTGCCTGACTGCGGTGTAGAATTGCAATTGACAGCCATTTTGATTCGCTGGGGGGCTTGTGGAGGTAATTAACTGAATTCTTTATTGACATCTTCTGCCAGGTTATTATATTCTGACGGCCTGTTTACATGGAGGTGGGGGACCCTAGGTAGGTGAGGTAACCTGTTAAGGAGGGGTAACCCGCCTGTCCATATAATCTCTCATTTTAATTTGGGGTAACCCGCCAAGTGTTACCTCACCTACTTGGGGTCCCCCAGCTTTATGCCGAAACAGGCCCTAATACTGATGAGTTTTTCAATCCCCGCTTTATGTACACCCGCTTAATACGTACAGTTTGCTTTGTCCCTGGGGAAAGAAAGCCCTTAATTCAACCCGATTAATACGGACACCACTTTCACCCCGGACATCACTTTCTATGGCCCTGGCTCGTGTCCATTTTAATGGGGCGTGACTGTAGTAAACTTTAGATTATAACTAATGTTTCGTTACATTCCAATCAGTTGCAGAGGATGTAGATTTGTCGAAAAGTGTCCATCTGGTCGGATCATCAATTGAAATAACTATTTTGATTCTTCGGTAAGTGTATTTTGAAGTCGAGATTTCAATTTTAATGTCGCTATGTCAGTTGATTTATCATAATTTCCAATTGGTGACTTGAAGGTTCGCAGTAATCAGCCTAGTGACAACTAACCATTTTCTTTTTATTACCGTCTTGCAGAAGTCTCCACAGAATCTTCCTGAAAGCGTCCACTGCTAGTTCACTTTGGATGGTTTGCATTTTGATTGAGTCAACGCCCGGATAACGGATAAGTTCCTTAGTTTCTTTCCCACTTTTAATTTGCCTCTAATGATAGTCACGGGGTATTTGACCATGTGGTTTGGCGTTTTTCTAAGTGGACATTAGATTTTTAAATCATCTGAGCATTTCAAAACCTGTAAAACCAATCGCAATCGCAAGTTCCCTTTTTGTTTTTTTGGAAAGATTTAGGAATTAAGAAGATTTAAAAGACGTTTTATTCAAAAACTAATCAAAGAGTTGAGTATTTCAGATTTTCATTGTCACACTTAAGCATATGATTATTCTCCGGAACTTTCAGTTGTTACAAAAGTATCAGAAGTATGACCTTGCTTATTCAAAATTACTTCTATAGGACGTACTAAGTAACAAAAGGTTTTTTCCTGTTATTTTAATCTGTAATCTGGTTTGATCAACGAAAGATCGGCCTACGTCTTTTTTTTCTTCAGTTTGTTTTAAAGTGGTTTTGTTTTCCAAAATTAATCAAAAGCTTAAATTATAAGTGTTTCAGATTTCCATTGTCGCATTAAAGGATATCAGTATCAAGAACTTACAAATTCAGATCGGTATCTGCTTTTTCTTCATAAAACGTATCCTGAAGAATTCAAAATTTCTATCATAAAAGGAAGCTAAAACTGAGTAACGAAAACATTTTGTTTGCCGTAGCGATAAGAATAATTTTAGTTAGTGTATTTCTTTTTTTTTTTTTGGAAATAATGGCGTTAATGAAAATAAAAATATTTCAAATCCAATTGAAGGAGGACAGTTTAAAAGTTAACAGCAACATTAAAGGAAGTCTATTCGTTATAGTTTAAGATTTATGCGAATCGAAATCTCAGAAAAGCCGGTTCAAAATGAATTCATGCAGTGACATTAAATAGTTTTTAGGCACACGAAGTTAGAACAAGATTGAGAAGTATGTTAATAAGTACTTTGTACAGATTTTGTTTTCTTGTATTTTACTCTATAACTCCAAACACATGGCAAGGCCCCTGATTATGATTTGCCTGGATTCACGGGGAAATATTTTTTTGAGAGGAAACTGTAGTGAGTTAGAACCAGTTTTAAGTCACAGGTTGTAATCACCTCAGCAGCACAATATTTCATTATTGTTTGGTTTTTGCCAGCACTTTTGAAGAATTTTATTGGAGTGCTAAGTTAGTAAACGATTAGAAACGGGACAACAGGACCCACGCAGCCTCATTATTTTTCTGTATTTCACTTGCTTTATAAATGAGCATTTAAAATTGTCTGAGTACTCTGAAAATTTAGAGCCAATACATAAACAGGGAAAGATTATTCTTCTTGTGTTCACCTCGTCTCACTTAGAAATTTACACCCAGCCGTAGTACACCACTCATGACTGCGGATGTTTAACCCTTTATAAAGTTCAGACAGCAGATCTTCAAGAAACATCGGTGCCCACTTAAATGTTGAGGTTTATTTCGCTTTCTATACAAAAACATCAAAACCAAACACTTAAGGAAATTGAAATTGTTTTCTTTCAACATTTTATTTCCTATGTCCTGTTACAGATTTTTTAAGTTCTTTAATGGTATATAGAGAATTTGCATACCTAAAAATTCTTAGGATAGCCCACTCAAATTGTCAAATCATTTAGAACATTGGAAAAATTATTTTCTTCACCTAAGGCTGTTATTTGATAATGAAAACTGAAAGTATGAAATCAAAAAGTACAAAAGCCAGGTAAGCAGCAAAATCCGAGAAAACTAATTTCTGTGTAATTCTTTCGTTAATATTATCGTTGAGGATTCAGAGCATTTTAGTGGAAAAAATAGAGCAGTAAAGTGGAGCATTTTAGTGAAGTAGCAAAAGCGTAGTTTTCACGTACATAAAATGACATTTTTGCAGATTTTATCTTTCTCATTGCTATTCAAAAATTGGGAAGTACGTGGTCACTTCGTAGTCACAACATTGACAAGGATCAAAACATTTTTGTGCATAGTGTTCGTCTCTTAACACGCCTGAAAGATTGAAAGCTAAAAAAATCATGTTCTAAAAACGTCATTTAAAATTGTACACAGTAAAGCATTAGAACCAAAGAGGTAAAACGAATTCAAAGTGTCTCGCAACTTTTTTGGATAAAAAGATTCGATTCGATTAGGATGTTATGAAAATTTACCTTGGAACCGATTTAAAAATAAGTCAGCTTTAGGGAAAACGAGGACAGCTTTCTTTAGTTTGTTTGCTTTGAATTGCTTGTTAGAGTTAAGATTTGTGTCTTGTCAGATTGTAAAAATCATTGTTGCAGAGAAATGATGAAATACAGTATAGCCTCGTGATCAATTTTATCTCCTGCGCGTCTGCTGCAGATTTTTTCCACGTTCTAAATATTATTCTGAATGGAACTTCTGTAAGCATGGGAAGAATAATGTCACGTCCAAATTGCCGAATCACTTAAACGTTAGAAAAATTACTCCTTTTACTAGGTGAATTCAACTCAACGTTACTAAAATATTTACAATGTACAAAAGAAAGTTTAGGATTTATGCAAATCAAAGTCTCAGAGAAGAGTTTAAAATGGTTCACTGATATTAGTTAGGGATTCGAATATAGAGTAAGAGAAGCACTGAAGTATACCTTTTTGCGGACTCATTTTCTTAGTTTTATTCTATAACTGCAAACACATGACAAGGCCCTAGATTTCAGTTCGGCCTATGGTTTCACAAAAGGACTTTTCTTAAAACGACACTGAGTAAGAACCAGGTTGAAAAAGCCAAAAATGAGTTTTAATTGCTAAACCACAGTCGACGGATTTAAGTCACAAGTTGCAATCACTTCAAGGCAGCGCTTGGTAGCACTTTTGAAGAGTTTTATTGGAGTGCTAAGTTAGGAAACAAATAAAAACAACAACCTCATTTTTTAGATTTTGCTCGCTTAATGATCATTCATTTGAAAACTGTGTTCAAGTAGTTTAAAAAGTTAGATTTTTCTTCTTGTGTTCAATTCGTCTCATTTAGAAATTTACGCCAAGCCTTAGTATAACACCAATTATGAAGGCAACTGTGGATGCTTTCCGCTTTATTGAAGTTCAGACAGAATTTTAAGAAACATCGGTGCCCAGTAAAACATTGACGTTAACGTTTATTCCGCTTTCTATATAAGAACAAAAAAAGGTAAATCGACATTTTTCCCAAGTTTTTTAAAGTTATAGAAGTTGCATTTCCAAACATTTGTAGGATAGTTTCATTCAAATTGTCGAATCAATTATCCACAAAAAATTAGAAAAATTATTTTCCTCACTTGCAGTTGTTATGGTTTGATAATGAAAACTGAATGTATGAAATCGAAAAGGGGGAAGTAAGAGGATAAGCAGCAAAATCAGAGGAAATTAATTTTTGTGTACGTCAGATAATTTTCTTTCGTTAATTTTAGTTGAGGATTTAATGCTTGAACCATTCAGTGTGATCGTTTTCAACTCGATGAGGCGATCTAAAAAATGGAGCAAAACGGATGGAAGAAAATTCAGTCTTTCCAGTTTTTTTGTTTCTTAAATACACTTGAACCTTTCCAAAAATTATAAATCGTTAGTTTGATATCGAACTTTCTTTGTAGTTGCTAATGCATCCGGCATCAGTTAAATTTGATTCTAGCTTTTGTTAAGTTAAACATAGTTGCACTTTTAATTACACGTATAGACTGGGTATTTTATCCCAGAGTTGATAATTCACAGTTCAGCAATTTATAACAAACCCAAAGTCGCAGCAGATTTCAGTAGGAAATTTATTTTTCTCCAAAATCTTGCTTTACTCAGCACAAGGAATTCGCACATTTCATTAAATCAGCCACAGTGAACCAAACGACCTGCTAGCGCTTCTCTTTCAAGTAGGTGTGGTTCATTGATGCACATTTCTTTTTTTCTACAATACTTTTTGTTAGCCTCAATTGAGACATTCAAGAGAGTAAAGTGCCGCTTTCATTCAGCTGACTTCTCTAGCTTGGACCTCACTCTTCGACTACTTTTACCGAGATACATCAATTTTAGTTTCTAAGGCACATATCTAAGGACTTGCACAAACTTAACTTCTTTTAAGGATATTTTTCATAGGATTTTGTATATTATGCTCGCAATTTTCTTCTATTTCAAGTGCAGAAGCAAAAGCATTACGAGCATTGTTCAAGCATTTTGGTGTAATTTTTACTGAAAATGATTATCTTTTTTTGGAGAAAACGAACACATGAAGTCGAAAATTCAAATTGTATTTCCAAATCAAATGCTACCCTTAAACTGCCGTTAAGACAATTATTTTTTGCTGTATTAACACCAGTACAAATAAACGTTGTTGCTATACCAACTGTTCGTTTTTTTAGCGTTAAGCGAGCATCTGGTGGAGCTGGAGCATTTTAGTGGAAAAAGTGGAGCATAACAGTGAGGAAACAAAAGCATAATGTAAAAAAGCCTTGTAATTTTTCACGCACACAAACTGACATTTTTGTAGATTTTATCTACTTTATTGCTCTTCAAAAGTTGAGAAGTAAGTAGTCACAAAGAGAACCAATAATTTTTTTGCACATCCAGAGTTTTGAAGATTTTGTTAGCTAAAAAAGAAAACGATACTGAAAACGTCATTAAATCTTCTGCCTAGTAAAGCATTAGAACCAAAAAGGTTAATCATCGAAAGTGTCTCTTTTCAACATTTTTGGGACAAAACGATTCGGACAGGATGAGATGTGTGCCTGTTATGGTAGTTTACATTGCAATCGATAAACTCTCTTTATGGTATTAAGAAGAGTGTTAACTTCCGGGCGGACTTAGACAACCTCTTTTCGGATTCTTAATTTTGAATTGCTTGTTACAATTAAGTTTTATATCAACTTGTAAAGCTCATTGATTAAGTTAAAAATGATAAAATGCAGTTTATTAAAGTGAACAATTTTTTCTATCGCTTGTCTGCTACAGTTTTTTTCTGTTTCAAGTATTATAGAACTTCTACAGTGTAAAAGTTAGAAAAATTCCTCTTTTTATCTGGTGAATTCAACTCAACTTTATAAACATATATACATTGTACAAAAGACAGCATCAAGGAACTGATCCACAGGCAGCATACTGGCCAATCAGGCAAAACAGTCAGTCACACCAAAACATTAATAAACAATTTTACAGTTGAATTCAAAAGATCAATCTAATTGACATTAACTTGGTTTGCAGAAAGGAGACTAACATTTTGAATCATTACTTACATCAAATTGGGTTATCATCGATTTCGTTTAAATTCGAACCAAGCAACTTTCTATTTGCAAAAGGGCTGATGCAATCAGTTTGAGCTGATTTAGCAAAATGTAGATCCCTCAGTGTAGTCATCAAGGCGTTTTAGGATATCAACCGGGGAAGAGGGGAGTCACAGTTTAAACTGTGTTCTTTTTTCACATCGTAGCGTCTACTCAGTCTTGAAAAAGCAGATTGTTGGATTTCTAACCTAGATTTCGTGATACAAAGTTGTAAGGTGAGGAAGACCGAATGTTATAAGAATGAATACTGTTGCTATAGATAAATAGGTTTGAAAAGTTACCAGGCCTTTGATAAGGAATATCGTACATCAAACAACGAACGGATTTGTGATAAAGAACATTTAGTGGTAAAATATCAGCATAAGTGAACAGAGTAACAGCATACCGAGTTTATATCTTACCCAGAAAATATAAAACTAAGTGCTTGATTAAAATTTCCGTTCCACAAGATTTGCTTAGACTGAGACTCCATGTTGTTAGTCCTTTATTATAATTAACAATTATTCGCCGAAGGCGAAGTTAATATTGTTGAATAATCCCCGAGACGAAGTCGAGGGGATTATTCAACAATATTAACTGAGCCTGAGGTGAATAATTGTTTTAGTATATTCACACGAAGTGATCTCAACAGAATCAGAAAGGAAACCATTAAAAAACCATTAGTTTGATTGACGGGTGAAAATTCATGCGTGAACACGAAGCCGTAAACAGTGGATGCGCAAAAGTTAGATCTTTACAGTATCTTCAAACATGGCAAATGATAGTTTTAATCCTTTTGTATCGAGTTTTGTAAGCTTTAGCATCAACGGTTTAAAAGAAAACGCCGAAAATTTAAATTACTACCCAATTCTGAGAAGAAAAGTATCTAGAGCTTTATTTGTTTCTGTCAACTCACCGTGAATGAGAAAGTTTTCTTCGTCGCTTCTTCCAAATGCTGTCAACAGCGGCTGCGATCAAGATAAGCGTTGTTTATCTCCAAAGTTCTTTGCCTTGTTAACTTGCTGGCACGTACAATTTTCGAAAATATTTGCCTTCCTCTCTTCTCCATAAATTAACCTCTATTTATAGGCAAAATTGGTCTTGCGAGAAAATCCCGAAATCACAAAACAGTGACAAAGCGACCTCGTTTTCCTCTGTAGTGGTAAACATAGCTTCGAGCGTACAAAAAGTCAGCTAAAGTAAACCACTTCACAATAAATCACGCTGTTTAAACACCATGAAGTCTTTTCTTGCCTTCAAAGTCATCAGCACTTGGATATTCGTGTATTTTCAAACAGGTTTTACTTTGAAACTTTGGCAAAACACCCAGTTCACGACAGCGATTTTGCTCGGCTTTATATTCACCGCCTAGCGCGGTGAATATAACGTCATAGTCCGAGATAGCTAACCAATCAGATTGCTTGAATTACCAAGATCACTGAGTGTGTATATATAACAATTATTCACCGAAGTGGAGGTGGCTAGTACTGGATATTTACCGAACTGCGAAGCAGTGAGGTAAATATCCACGACTAGCCACCGACACTGAGGTGAATAATTGTTTTAGTATATACTAAAACAGTGAGATCATTGAGCACAAAAATGATGATTTTTAACTCAAATACTGTTGCAAACGATTACAATTTTGGCGCGTAATGACCGGGCGGCCGCCGCCGTCGCTTTTTCTTGCCGGCAACTAAAACTTTTGAAGGCATTTGTTTAGCTCTTGCGGGGAAATTTCTTCAAAAGGAGTAGTGAATTCTTTTTGTATTTAAAATCATTCTATAAAAAAAGATTATTAAATTTACTTTTAAGCTTATTTATGAACAACTCAACTAAATAAAGTAAGCAAGACTTAAGCTTCATTTGCATTTGTAAACAAAAAACTTTTTCACCGGTTTTATCGATAAATTCGTGTCAAAAAGACAAAGCTTTACCTGTTAAAACTTCCAATCCGAACTTAGTCACCTTCTTCGTGTATTTCGGAAACAGCTTGCTTGATTAGTTGTGAAATTTCTTTGTTTGTTTACGGCAGCAAACCGGGAAGACATTTTGCTTGCAACTTACACGAGTTTGGCGTCGCTCGCTCCGAGGAACTGGAGGTGAATCAGTGAATAGTGCAGGATATTCACTGATTGAGTAGCCAATCAGAGCGCGCGAAAAACACTATCCACTGTTTTAGTATATACTAAACTAAGATATATATACGTAGGGTACAGATTTGGAAGAGCATTGGTGGTATTTGGCTGTTGTTTCAATTTTGACGATGAAAGTTGCCGGAATGAAAGCGTAAAGGGCCAACAGTTTGTACTAAGGTAAAAATCAAAATTTAAATTGTATGAAGGAACTTTTTTCTTGCATGAGTTTCTGTCATGTCATGGCCACAGGATCAAAAGCACTAAAAGAATATTATAAATGACTTCGTTATTAGGATGATTTATATATGATTTATAGTTTCACCATCTGATCTTGTTTAGCCACTCAAATTTTTTTGTTTACTTTTAATTACTTCTATACTTCAAAACAGATGAAAAGTCCCTAGATTTCTTCTTCTTGGTTTCATTGGAGGAATCCTCAAGCCACAAATTACACTCAAAACTTCACTAAAATTTTTGCCCAGTAAAACGTTAAGGTTTTATTTTTATTTTAATAAGGAAAAACCTTAGAATCAAAATGTTAAATCTAGGTGTTCCTTTTAACATTTTTGGACAAAAGGGCTAATTATTGCTACAGAATAACAGCGCAAAATATTTTGTGCCCCTTGAGACTTACGAAGGATTGGATGAACTGTGTGGCTGCTTAAGAGGTAAACAAAATAAGCGGAGCCAATAAAAATTCCATTGTTAAAAAAGTAACGTAACTTTCAGTAAGAATTGGAAAGTTTCTATTCGTTTATTGGCTGTAAAATCGCTTATTAGATTTAAGTTTTCATTTCGGTCAAATTGTAAAACTCGTTGATGTAGCTTTTTTTTTTTGAGAAGTAAAGGTGAATATTCTAAGTGCTACAGATTTTTCATAGGTTAACTCGTACCGTCTGAAAAAGGTGGAAAAGTGTCATTCAAATTGTCGAATCACTGTTAAAAGTGTTGAAATAATGAAAAGAAATCTTTTATTGTTCACTAAGTTGTTATTCAAAAATAAAATTTATCACAACCAAAGGGGGGCACCAAAATCAGAGGCATTATTTTTCTTGTAGGGTTTCTTTCATTGCACAGAATCAGAAGTTCCGGAAATTAAATATGACTTGGTTATAAGATTTCATAGATTAGTTTCACTCTCTGATCTCATTCAGGAACTCGAAGTTTGAAAAAGGATGGCACTGATTTTTTTCTTGAAGATTTCTTTTACTTTTTCGTTCTCCTGAGGATCTTCATTAAGAGATGATCATGAAAAGTTAGAACCAGCAAAAATAAGCCGACAATGCGTCTTTCCTGTTGTTTGAAATCGCTTAATAAATTGCATTCTCAAAAACAAGAAAGTATTTTTTAGATGTTGCTTCCTTTTAGTAAGCACTTTTGAATAATTAATTTTGTACGACGATTGCGGCGTGAGACTTTTCAGTGACTTTTGTAGATCAGGACTGAAGCAGCTTCAAAAATTCGTTTTTTCAGTAGCATACCCTCGCTTAGCCATCTTTTAAACAAAACACAAAAGGTTGAGACAACATTTAAGTATTTCTTGCTAAATCATGCCTGCATGTTTTCTAGACAAGGTGAGTTTCATTACTCATTTAGTAACGGGTTAGAGGACTTACATGTGCGTGAAAATTCTGTTATTGCAACTGATATGTTATGTCCTAAAATTCCTCATATTCGTACAGTCTTTGGTTTCAACTTAAAAAATTGACCTCAAAATGGACAAGAAACGATAGACGTATCTGAATTGTTTCTTAAACACACTTTGTCCTTTTCAACAGTCAAAACAACTTTGATAAAAACCGGAAGGTAACCAAGTTTCAAAAATAAGAAGTGCTTTGATTCTAGATTTTGCCAGTAACCTATTTGCATTTAAAGAAGGATTTTTTTCACAAACTTGAAAGCATGATTAACAAGTAATTCGCGAGTCTAGAAAATTCGTTTAGTTTTCTCTAAGAACTTGCTTGCTCAGCAAAAATAATCGAAACTGGTTTCATTAATTTTTAGCCACAGTGAACTCAACGGCCTATTAGAGCTTCTGTATCGGGTAGGTATGGTTCATTGATGCACATTTTTTTTTGTACAATACTTTTTGTTAGCCTCAACTGACAAATTCATCAATGGAAAGTGCCGCTTGAAGCGCACTTGACGATCATGATTATACAAGGACAAAGCTGAACTTAGTTCATTTAAGGATATTTTTCACTTGTATAAAATGAAATTTTTTGTATCGATTTTGCTGATTTACCATTTTGTTGTTCAAAAGTTATATTAAGTACATGTGCCACGAAATTTCTCCTTATACTGAACTCAATTATTTGAATATTTTTTTTAGCTGGATTATTGACACTACAAAGTTCATTAAAACTTGTGTTCTGTGGGTTATGTGTTCTTTGGCTTATTCATTCTTGGAAACCAATAAGGTTTATCGAAAGTGATTCCTGTGTCCAGTGTTCCAGATTTTTTAAGTTCTTATACTATAATTTCTATCCTTTAAAACTGGATTTGATGATTGCCCCCAATTTTAGATTCACTAAAATATAAGAAATATTCTATATTTCAAACATTTTGCTGAGTTACAGTTTGGTTTTGTTTTTTCACCTTAATGAAATTGAGGGGTAAAGCCTGATGAAGAGTAAAGTCCTTTTTTCCTTGCCAATATAGTTAATTTCGTTTTAATTTTACTAAGAGTGCATGTCCAAAACTATGAGTAGTATAATAAAAAAGCCATAAATTTTTCGAGGTTTCTAAATCATAGGTAGATTTTGAGCATACCATTTATCAATTATGATTCCAACATTCTTCAACAAGGATAAAGCATTCAATTATAATGCTAAGGAAAACAATAAACAGAACAGACAGGTTACAGACATATTCCTCAGCTGAATAAAAAAGTAATTACCGTTAAACGTTAAAAGAATTGTTATCCTTAAAGATAGAGCCTTGTGTTCTTTTCCTTTTTCAGACAGAACGTAACATCAGAAAAGAGAATTTAACCTAAAATAAAGCAAGAAGAAAAATACTCAAGAGTGAAGAACAATAATCAAGAACAGCTACCACCATCTCAACAAAAGGGGGAAGTAAGATAAAAATAAATTACCGCAAAACCTTGCAAGGCATTTGCGGAAAATTCCTAGTGTGTGACTCAGTTACTTCAAAATTAGAAATTTTTCTTGGAAAGTTTTTATCTGGTTGTGTAGGTAGAAAAGTGAACAAATTATTTCTCAAGGAAAAACTTGTTCCATTTTTCCATCTATATTACCAGTAAAAAATTTTAAAAAAACTTCCAAGTAAAAATTGCTGATTTAACGGGGAAAGAGAGGGAAAATTAGCAAGTTTTCTTGTCAAGTTTACATCCAGTTGTATAGGTGGAAGAATCAAGGTAAGACTTAATCTATTTAATCTATGTTACTAACAAAAACTTTTGAAAAGTTTTTCGGGAAAAAAAATAGTTTTAGAGGCCGGTGATTGGCAGAAAACCAAATCTCCGGCCACTAAAGCCAACAATTTTTTCTTAAAAACTTTTTAAAGTGTTTATTAGTAACATGGATTAAAAATAGGTTAAGTCTTACCTGGAAGAAAATCTTGTTTCTTCCACCTATACAACTAAATATAAACTTGACAACAAAACTCGCTAATTGAGGAGAGGGGTTGGGGGAAGGGGTGATGGCGGAGGAAAATATTAGTAAGTTTTCTTTTCAAGTTTATATCTAGTTGTATAGGTTGAAGAGTCAAGTTTTTCCTTCAGGTAAGACTTAATCTATTTTTTAATCTATGTTACTAATAAACACTTTATAAAGTTTTCAAGAAAAAATTGTTGGCTTAAGTGGCCGGAGATTGGGTTTTCTTTTGAAAAATAGTTTTAGAGGCCCGTGACCGCAAAAACCCCAATCTCCGTCCCCTAAAACTAACAATTTTTACTTGAAAACTTTTTTAACTGTTTATTAGTAACATAGATTGAAAAATAGGTTTAGTCTTACCAGGAAGAAAAACTTGACTCTTCAACTTAAACAACTAGATGTGAACTTGAAAAGAAAACTTGCTAATCTTTTCCGAGCCCACACCCCCTTCTCCCAGTCCCCGGGAGGGGACTGGGGGAGGGGGTGAGGGCGGGAGCCCACACCCCCTTCTCCCAGTCCCCGGGAGGGGACTGGGGGAGGGGGTGAGGGCGGGAGCCCACACCCCCTTCTCCCAGTCCCCGGGAGGGGACTGGGGGAGGGGGTGAGGGCGGGAGCCCACACCCCCTTCTCCCAGTCCCCGGGAGGGGACTGGGGGAGGGGGTGAGGGCGGGAGCCCACACCCCCTTCTCCCAGTCCCCGGGAGGGGACTGGGGGAGGGGGTGAGGGCGGGAGCCCACACCCCCTTCTCCCAGTCCCCGGGAGGGGACTGGGGGAGGGGGTGAGGGCGGGAGCCCACACCCCCTTCTCCCAGTCCCCGGGAGGGGACTGGGGGAGGGGGTGAGGGCGGGAGCCCACACCCCCTTCTCCCAGTCCCCGGGAGGGGACTGGGGGAGGGGGTGAGGGCGGGAGCCCACACCCCCTTCTCCCAGTCCCCGGGAGGGGACTGGGGGAGGGGGTGAGGGCGGGAGCCCACACCCCCTTCTCCCAGTCCCCGGGAGGGGACTGGGGGAGGGGGTGAGGGCGGGAGCCCACACCCCCTTCCGGGGATTAATTTATTCATATATGCAACAAAATAATATACATTTGCATATATGTAAATGTGTCTTTCATCAGATATGTCTCATCATATTTTCGCATATATAAATAAATTACATTTTCTTATATATTTGCATATATGCAAATATGTATTTATCTTATATTGTTTAATTTCTTTATATGTGCATAAACAAATCTACATATCCGCGATATGAATTAATTACCCATCCCTTCATATTTGCACACATCTGCATAAATGCAAATATGCCTTTAACATGTATGACCCATCATATATTTGCATCTATGATGAAATTACCCTTCCTATATATTTGCATATATGCAAATATCCCTTTTCCATGTATGTTTCTATCCTTCATTTGCATATAGGAATTAATTACTTCGCCTTACATATTTGCATATATCATATATGTTCAAATATGTCATTATGACATATACATCTTTATCATATATTTGCATATTTCAATAAATTAACCCCGGAAGGAGAAGGAAGTGCTGGCTTGGGCGCTCACCATTCTCGGTTTGGAGGAAGGGTGTTGGGACTAACCCCCTCATCCCGTCGCCCAATTCTCTCTGGGGTTAGGAGAAGGGGGTTGGAGAAGGGGTTGCGGGATTCTGCGCTACTCTCTTCTTTAATCCCTTCTTGGGACTTGGAAGAAGGGGGTGTGGACAAGTTTTCTTGTTAAGTTAAGGTGGTTCGAAACAGTTTTTAGGAGACCATACAGATGTTTTTCAATTACCTTAAATGTGATTTTATCCTTGTCCAATCGATACAAAATTTTTACCAGTGATTGACTATGAATTGAGAAGTTTATCAAAATGCAGTTTTTAGTAAAATGGATATCACTATGACAACAATAAACAGAAAACTTTGAAACCGAAAAAATCAGTATTTTGCGCGATGTAGACCTTGCTACTGGAAATCTGACACAAGGAACTTAAAGTGCATTGTTTAGCAAATAAACTCGGTGAGAAGTAACAAATTCTGTATGTTTTAATTCAAATAAAACGCAAATATATTTCAAACCTTACATTTTCAAGAGCCGTGATAAATTGTTAATAAAAAAGTTCTAATCAACTTAAATTAATCTTAAGTAGTGTCACAAGGCTGCTTAACATCATATTTTGGTGCTAGGGATTTTGCTGTATTTTCTTGTTCGCCATCCAGAAAACTAACCTGTTTTCTCACCACCTGTCTAAGTGCAACTTTGTTCTGAATTTCGACTTTAAGCGCTTTTCTGCATCATCTCTAAAACGGCCCGACAGAACTATTCTTAAACCTAATCACATAATCTTCATAGTGTCTATAACAAAGTATGAAACTTTTATTAAGATTGATTCACTGTAACGCCTTAAAATTTCAAGAGAAACCTACTAGCCTACGAACCGGCCAAAAATCCTCGTTACAACATTCACTGCTTTCAAGTTATGCTATTTTTTCCAAATTGATGCCCATCATACATACCTCCATTTTAGTATGAATTTTATTGCATATTTTGAAAGTAAAACGTGGACAATATTCACATTGAAATGTACTTAGCAATGGAGGTATGTATGGTGGACATTAATTTGGAAAAATTAGCATAACGTCAAAACAGTGAATGTCGAAACGCGGATTTTTGGGCGGTTCGTAGGCTAGGTTTCTCTTGAAATTTCAAGGTGTTGTAGTGAATCAATCTTAATGAAAGTTTCAGACATTATTATATACATCATGAAGATTACGTGACGAAGTTTAAAAATAATTCTGTCGAGCCGTTTTAGAGATAATGCAGAAAGCGCTAAAAGTCAAAATTTAGAACAAAGTTTTACTTAGACAGGTGGTGAGAACACAGGTTAGTTTTCAGGATCGCAAGAAAGAAAATACACCAAAATTTCCTAGCATCGAAATATGATGTTAAGCAGCCTTTTGATGCTACTCAAGATTAATTTAAGTTAATTAGAACTTTTTTTTTTAAACAATTTATCACGGCTCTTGAAAATGTAAGGTTTGAAATATATGTGCCTTTTATTTGAATCAAACATACAGAATTTTTTTTCTTCTCACGGAGGTTATTTGCTGAACACCACACTTTACGTTTCTGGTGTCGGATTTTCAGTAGCAGGCCTGGATCGCGCAAAATTCGGATTTTATCGATTTCAATGTTTTTTGTTTATTGTTGTCATAGCGCCATCGATTTTACTAACAACTGCATTTTGACAAACTTCAATTCATAGTCAATCGCTGGTAAAAAGTTTGTAGCGATCAGACAAGGACAAAATCACTTTTAAGACGATTGAAAAACATCGGTATGGTCTCCTAAAAACTGTATCGAAATACCTTACTCACCTTAATGTGTAAATGTGGAGGAGGAAAAACAAGTGTTATTTTTCCAGATATGATAGCAATAAAAACTTTTTGAAAAAAACTTCTAAGTAAAAATTTGCTAGTTTTCAGGGGATTGGTGGAGAAAACTGAGCACGATTTCTTGGCAAGTTTAACATACATAGAAAAATAGGACAAGTTTTTCCTGGGGAAAACATTTTCTACTATTCCACCTATACAACTAGATATAAACGTGTGAAGAAAACTTGCTCAATTTTCCCCTTCCTTCCATCATAACTAGCAATTTTTACTTGCCAATTTACTGTTAACATAGATGGAATGATACCAAAAGTTTTTCAAAACGTTTTCTCTTTTCCACCTACAAAACCAGATATAAACTTGTAAAGAAAATTTGCTATATTTTTTACAAAGTAACTGAGTGTGTCACACAACAACATTTTTCCGCAAATGCCTTGAAAGGTTTTGCGGTAATTTATTTTTATCTTCCTCTCTCTTTTTGTTGAGACTGTGTTCGTTGGGCTTGATGGTTTCTCTTCACTCCTAAGTATCATTCCTCTTCCTGTTTTTGTACTTTATAATCTCTTTTGTTCGTGTTCTGTCTAGAAGAGAAAAAAAACACAATACTTTATGTCCTTAAGGTTTATTATACAATACTTTTAACGTACGAAGGGTGTCCTCTTTAGTAATCGGCTGAGGAAAATGTCTATAGCGTGTCGGTTCTCTTTATTGTTTTCTTTGCGTGAAATTGAATGTTTTAAACTGGCTAAGGTCTATTTTTTCTTTTCTATTATACTTCTCTGATTTTTTTGGACTCCCTTAGCTAAAATGAAACTACTTATAGGGAAGGGAAAAAGGATTTTACTCTTTGACAAGCTTAATGTTCCCCTAGATTTCAATAAACTGCAAAAAGAAAAACAACCAAACTGTAACCTTCGCAAATTCTTAAAATCTCCAAAATTGGAATGCAACTATCCAATCCATTTTTTCAGGATAGAAATTTTAGTATAAGACCTTAAAGCTGTTGTAGGACACAAGGAACACTTACGATTAGCCTTGTTGGTGTTAATGTATATATTCCCAAAGGATGAATTAAACGTAACCTTACAAAACCACAAGTTATAATGAACTTTGAATCAAGCTAACAAAATCATCAAATAATGGCTGTCTTCAGTACTTGTCAGTGCTACACTTGTTACAACTTTGGAATAAGAATAAGTAAATTAGCAGAATCTACACAAAAATTCATTTTATGCGAGAGAAAAATATCCTTGAAAGAATTATTAAAATTCAGCATTTTCCGTATATAAACATGATCGTCAAGTGCGCTCCAAGCATAAGAAATCGGACTGAAAACGGTACAGTTTCCTTTCTTGAATGTCAGGGTCAATTGAGGCTAACAAAAAATTCTGTAAAAAAAAAAATAAATGTGCATCCCTGAACCATACCTACTTGAGAGAAAAACTCTAGCAGGTCGTTTGGTTCCCAGTCACTGTGGCTCAAAAAATGAAATTTGCGAATTGTTATGTGCTGAGCAAAGCATGATCTTAGCGAACTTGAAAGAATTTCCCTCTGAAATCTGTCAGTCTATCTTTGTTTCCATTTATAAACAGCTGAAATGTAGGTGACTCATGAATTATTTGTTCAATCATACTTTTAAATCTATAATTAAAATCATTTTTAAAGAAAAATGCAACTAGGTTAGATGATATAATCTAGAATATATAAGTTTACTTCATTTTTTGGATACTTCGGTACCCTCCGTTCTTATGCACCCTTTACCTCATTGTTGAAAAGTACACTGTTTGAGGAACTATCGTTTTGGCACAATTTTTTTTTAGGTCCCCTTACTAGTTGATACTGGAGTACGATATTAAGGCATTTCTAACTTCCAGCGGCGCTACGTTGCAAGGCTTAACATACCTTAAGGTAGGTAAGAGAATGTTCATGCACATGAAATCTAGAAAACGAAACTCATGTTTATAAGAAGAACTACCAATTCCTTCTTTTTTGCTCTCTGTGATTCAATTTCTGTAGCGGAGAAATGAAAAGAAACTTTATCGCAGGAAAGCGTAATGATGTAAGCTGAGTGACAAAATGATTCATCACTAATAATGAAAGAACTTTAATTAACTGTAATTAAGCTGCTTCAGTTCTGATCTACCGATTCTAACCGGTCCTCCAATAGAATTTTAAATACTTCAAAAGCGCTGACTAAAAGAAAAACAACATCAGCGAAAAACGTTCTTATTCTACTGCGGATCACAACTGACTTATGAATATAGTTTGTTAATAAGATTTTGCATCATTCTATAAATGATGATAGACGCATTGTAGGTATACTACCTAGTTCTAACTTATTAATAAGGTCTCTTGAGAAAATTCCTTAGGTGAAACCAAGCAAATGGAATCTGGAGCCGATTTTTCATGTGTTTTGAGGTATAGAAGTATAAAAGCTAGCGAAATCTTCAAGAAAAAAAATTCAGTGCCATCCTTTTTCTAAATCGAGTCTGTCCCTAAATAAGATCAGAGATTGAAACTAATAACAGAAATCTAATAATAACGAAGTCATTTTTAATTTCTGGAAGTTTTGATCCTGCGCAATAAAAGAAACTATACATGGAAAACATTCCTCTAGCTAATTTTGCTGTTTACTTTCATTCATTACCAAATAACAACCTTTGGTGAAAAGAAAACTTTTTCTAACATTTTTTAAATGATTCAGTCGACAAAATGTCAAATTGGAGTTAAACTATATTCTACCCATTTTTTTAATGATGGACATTTTATGATATGAACTTGAAAATCTGTAGCAGGACACATGGAATAAAACTGCTCACAAGAATAATTTCTGTTTCTCAAGAAAAAGCTTTATCAACGAGTTACAATTTGACCATAACTAATATTTCTGAGCCACTGTTTTAAAACTCTTGTTCTGGACATCAGATTTGTGAATTCAGCGTAAAATCGTCAGCCTAGCAGTAACGAAAGAAAACATTAAAGCAACAAGTTCATCTGATTTTGCTATCTTCTAACTATCGTCCTTTCCGTTCTGATATACTCTTATGATTATCTTATAACAAAGACAGGAAAAGCAGTTTAACTGTTCTTTCATTAATAACGACACTTATTACAAATTTTTGTGGCACTAGTCACCAAACCAAAATGTTTTAGTTACTCACGTCCTTAAACAGTAATTTTGAATTCTTATGGCCTTTGATATATTTTATGAGGAAAATTAAAGAAGAAGCCGATCTGAATTTGAAAATTCTTTGATAACATTAGTGCGACCGAATGGTAACCTGAAAAACTAAGCTTTTGTTTATCTTTTGAGAAATAAAACGATTTCAACACAAGCTGAAAAAAAGACAGGACGATTTTTCAAAGGTCTAAAAAAGATCAAAATAACATTTGAGAAGCAAAACGAATTCTTTAATTATCCTTAAGTAGTAATTTTGAATTTTCACGGATTCTTTTGAAATTTTAAAGTTCGTGAATAATATCCTAAAGTGTGACGATCAAAATCTGAAAAACGTAATGATCTTTGATTCGACTTTGAGTTTTTGAACCAAAAATCTGATGTCTAGTTACGTAGAAAACACCATGCAAACTGTGCAATCAGGTACTCCGTCACTATCATTAGTGGGAAAATAAACTAACTAAGGTACTTATCCGGCGCACTTCTCGGCGTTGACTCAATGAAAATGGAGGACATTCGAGTGAACCAGCAGTGGAGGCTTTCAGAAAGATTCTGTGCCAGGAGATTTCTGTGAGACAATAAAAAAACAAATGGTTAGTTGTCTGAAAACTGATCATTGTGAGCCTTCAAGTTAACAATTAATAATAAATTGATAAAAGCCTGACACAAACTTAAAAGTGCAATGGCAACGTTAATATACACGTACCGGAGAATTAAAATAGAATTGTCCGATGATCCTATCACCCTGGATACTTTAAGATAAATCTTCATCATCTGCAAGACAGGAATATGATAAAAAATTAGTTGTGAAGTTTACTATTAACATAAGTGGTGGAAAAACTCATCAATATCGGCTTAACCTAACAGAACGGGTCAATACAGTATTCAGTTAATTACTTCTACCAGCTAGGGAATCAAAATGGCTTGATGGCTTTCATAATCATTTGGCCTGGCTTTTACAGTAGGAACCTCAATATAAGAGTCTATATCATACAATACTTTACCCATCCATCGCATCCTCCCCGCTCCTTCAGACCCCGTGAATTGCCTAGGTCTCCAGGGAATTACGAAGTTGATCCGCGGAATAGCGATTATTCACGAGTCCCAGTTGCATGTAAAATCGACTATTCTAGCTACTATGCCACTAATCTATTATTTATATGGGCCCCCTGTATCCATGTGAAGTGCTATATTTTGGGCCTTTACTCATGCAAGAGTTTCTATCGGCGTTTAATCAAAAATTCTTATGATCTCTTATGCTTCTAAATGTTTTCTTTACGTCGGTTTGAATTTTCATCTTGGAGAAAGATTGCCTTCATGAAGAAAAATTATCATTTGCAAAGCACTGAAAAGGGAAACAAAACATGAATGTTTCTTATGCAAAAAAAAATTGATCGAGGAAGCTATCATTGTGGTATAACACCATCTTTGAAACCTTAAAACTTCTTGTCATGGGCTCCTGCTTCTTGTGGAATGAAACAAGCTCCTGTAGTTTTGAAAGTTTTATCATTAGGTTTTTTGGTATAGCTTGCCTGTTACAGCTTAATGTTTAAACCGTGAAAAGAAAACTTTATCCCCCATAATATGGTTACTAATAGAAGTATAAAAGTCACTGATCAAAAATAATTTACCAATAAAGCAATACGTTCTGTATATTGAGGAATAATCATGATATAGAGAAACAAATAACAATTGATTAAGCAGAATGTAACTGAATTCAATTTACCCTGACGCAAAGTGTCTTAAGAAATCTGCCATTGTGAGCTATAATGCCATTTGTTGTTAAAATCTTATCGTGGAATAAAACAAACTTTTGAAAGAAAGTTATGTGTTTCGCTAGTATAATTGAAGTATGAAAGTGAAAATATACATCTGATTATAAATAATAATAAAATTATTATAAATAATTAATAACGCAACTTAAATTATATATTGAATAGTAATAACAACAACAACAACAATAATAATCAGAACCGAATAATAAAAAAACAAAGTAAAGTGTTCCTGATTATTAATTATGATAAAATAACTGTTAGTCATTTATCAGCTCTTAGCCGGCTCTGCCAAAAAGATACAACACAATTCTTGAGTACGATATTTGCTGAATCCGCGATGACTGGGACATATTTGTTTTGTGATCACCTTTGTTTTTTTTAGAATCGTCCTTATCGTCATTATTCACAAGCCATAAGTGTCTTCTACTGTATCGATTGAAACACCAGAATACAGCCTGGATGGCAGTAAATATGCCCTGTTTGTTTGTTAATTTTTCCAAAACTTGGCACTGAGTATCTGAAAACCTCCTTTACAATATCCTTAGAGTGTATAGCGATCCCAACGCTGATGTCAACTATCGATATTTAATTGCAGGGGCGGATCTAGGGGGAGGGTGCAGGGGGTGCGCACCCCCCCCCCCCCCCCCCTGAGATGACCTACGGTTTTCTAATACAGCTGGTATTCTGCAAAAAAAAAAGCTATGCGGTTTATTGGTGTTGAAGTAGAGCAAGAGACGAGTGCACCCCCTCCTAAAAAAAATCCTGGATCGGCCCCTGAATTGCCAACCAGAAACGCATTGGTTCGTGAAAAAAAAAAGTTTCTTTTGTTTCCCTCGTTACAAATGTGAATAACAATCACAATGTTTGTAAACAGTGATGGCTATATTACAGTTTCAACAACATGTTTTAAAAAAAGATCTTAAAAAAGAGAGGCATCGACGTAATCAGTAACCGGAAGTTATCTTAGCTAGAAGTATTTCAGATCCTTTTGGCTTGAAAGCAAGTCAAGAGAAGTCTGACTACTCTGAAAGGAACAGATAGTTTTGACTTTTATCAGAAGCACAAGAAATAGCGCTGCACGTTTTTTTGATACTGCCGCAGAAATTAGGGAAAGATATTATATTCGTAAGCCGGGAGCTATGGACAAATAAAATGTCATAATGAATTTGCTATTTAATTTTGTCTCTTACTCTATAGAAACAGCAGGTAAATAACAAACTCTTTCCGCGCAGCCAGATGAGTTATGGAAAAGTGAATCATAAATAATGTAATGCCATTTTTTTCTGCATGAGAAGTGGATTTAACGCTCTGTCATATTTATCGAGTGAGCAGTGATCAAAATATTTCAAATATCCAAAGCAGCGCTTCACATGGATTGCACGAGTCCCATTTCTGACGGTCTCCAGTGTCAATAATGGCTACTAGCGAACCTTGAAGAAACGCTCTTGATCAGTCATCCTATTCTTTCCCCCTATATATCTGCTGCACAAACGGAGCCTTAAATTTGACCCATGAATACTAAAGGGAAGATTTGTGTCCTTATTCTCTGAGTACAACTCCTCCTTCTTCCTTCCCACTTTTAAGAAAAAGTACGCGTGCATCGGTATCCAATAAAGGCTTTCGTACACCATAGAGGGTTTAGTCTATTGCTATTGGTAGAGTATGGGATGGTCACCTAGCGTGCTTTCGGATCACTTCAAAGGAAACTGGATGTCCTGTAAATTTGCAGTTTAATTATGCAGCTAGGGTAGAGAAACTAGACTAGAAGTAAGCAAATACTTATCTGCACATTCGTCAAAGTTTCATGGTGAAAATCTCTTTCCATTTGCGTGACTGATAACTCCTGAGTTAAACGGGTGTCAAACTGACAACTCCAGGACTGTTTCATTTACTTCCTTGAACTCAACCTGAAAAAACACGGAGATCAGCTCATCCCAATCAACAAAGTAATTTAAAGCATTTACAGTAGAAAGTAACTTAGCATCGATGCGTTTTTCCATCCTTATACTTGACGGCGTTTCTAAATCTCTAAAAGAATTTAAAAGTCGTTTTTAAGAATCAACTGATCGAAAAGTGTTTGTAAATTGACGGTAGTTTTAGGTATTTTTTAACACTCCCTCTCGAAAAAGTAGGTCGAAAAACCTATCAAAATTTTGAAAGGTTAACAGAGTGTAAGGCATCGTTCCTACCATTTTCTATGCTTTTATCGTTTGAACAGCGATTGGTCAACATTTCAACGGTAGCCGTTTCTCGGGTCATTTTACACATAAGCAGTGGATCCAAACTATACGAGGACGTATGACGTCACAATGCACTGATCGTTCCCAGGATAATGCATGGTTGATGGACCCGAGAAACAAGATAGTTAAAATATGTAACGGCTTATCTCCGCTTGATTCAAGGGATCGGAAAGATGTGCCATAAATATCGACGTCAACATCTCTTGCCCCTCGGTTGTGATACACTGTAAGCGATAGACTGCTTTTAGTGGACATGCGCAGTCCTTCAGGAAGAGACTGGCAGCCGCCAATGGCTTCGAATCTCTCTTTCAATCCGACATTACGTGAATATTTGTATTGCAATGCGTAAGCACTCCAAAATATCAATATCCTGAGCTTTCGCCTGTGCAAAAACACGGCATTTCAAATTAGTTTATAGAGGACTAATAACCGAAGTTTCGTTGTGAAATTTCGGCGTATTTTCTTGAGAATTAATGGTGGAGCGAAATTCGGTGAATTTCGTTCGCATCATTTTTTCACAGTACTGTAACAAAACCCAATACGTCTACCTTTAGGTAGGCATAGGATATCGCTTGTATAAAGGACGTATCGTTAAGAAATGTCCTAAATTCCCTCCTAAGTTATACTCTTAAGATATATCTTAGCTAGCTTTGATTTATGTCATGTTCTTTTTTTCTATAAAATTTTTCATTATTTCTGCAGCTCTACCATTTTTCTATACTCATTCTCATTCTTTAAAAATAAATGATTGGAATTTGTTGTCCTTGCTTTTAATTTCTGTCCAATATGACGATGACAAACAGGCTATTTGCACGTTGGCGTTATTTTACTACTACGACCAGATTTTCATATTTAGATTTGATGCTCCCAGGGAGGTTTAAATAACAAAAGCCCTCATTTGCACAAGAAAGCAAAACTGGAAGGATTCTGGTCGTAGTAGTAAAATGACGTCATGGTGCAAATGGCTTATTGAAATAATTATTTCATGAAACTTCTATATTTCAAAACCTTCTGTTTAAAATATGAAGGGCGAGAAAAAAAGTCATGTGAAAGACATCTCTCGTTCTATTTAATTTTTTTGAAATAATTTCAGTTGTTCAAAAAATTAGTATCGGAATTTGGAGAGGGTTTATGTATAATCTTTTCTTTGTTCGCAATCCTTTTTTGCCCTACTCTCTGTCGTTTCCGTTTTAGCATCTTAAACTTACGATTGAGGCATAAAAGTTTGAATGAAGGTTGAAACTGAATAAAAAGAAAATATTATAAAGTTTGTTTAAAAAACGGTTTTATATTGAATTAAGAATAAACTTCCGCGAGTTTAAAAAATGAAAAAAGTAACTTTTGGTAATCAGAAAATGAAAATGAAAAGTTAACACAAGGCAGAGTTAAAATAAACTGCTCAAGATTGTTGGGGATCTGAATTTAAACCCCCCTTTAAAATGTTCATTTATGAGAAGGGTACCCAACACGGCCTGAAACTAAGAAAATTGATTGGAAGCTATGAAGTAATATATAATTTAGAAGATCAGAATAATATCTGGCATCCCTTTTGCGGGGCGGGTTATAATTAGTTAAATTTTTTTTAAATTTCACTTTTGAGAGGTATTAAAATCCATGCACAATCCGCCATCACGGGCAGCATCAAAAAAGTATTAATTTGTAAACTTTTAATCTTTTGCCGGGGTTATTATTCAGTACTCGCCTGAACAGGCGTGAAGGAATTTTCATCACACCGAATAAAATATTTTAAGCTTTCAACATAGATCGGCAAATCGATGCTCAATATCAAACGTATTTATCGCCCTCCCGTATTCGACACTGCGACAACGTTCAAGTCCATAATTGTAAAACATAAAATGAATATACTATACGTATCTGTTTTTCCGTAAGTCAGGTGCACAGTGCCTTGAGGGCCTTGAAACACGTTGGGCGTTCCATGACTTCATATTACTTCGGTTTACCTGACAGAAAAAAGATAAATAAGACTTTCCGGCATTTGTTAAAATTGTTTCTTATTCAGTAACAAATGAATTGATAGATTTTTCGCAGAAACAAACAGCAACTATCCATTCCAGACAGAAATATAGGATAAAGCTAGTTTGCGTTTTCAGTTCACTTTTTTTCAGTGTACGCACTTGCCGCAACCAATAAAGAAAGGACTATACGCAAAATCAGTGATGTATTATCATTACCTGGCACAAACAAAGACGCTGAAGGTTTCCTTTCCTATTTTAGGTTGTACCGCAGGCCGACTCGATTCTACAAAGGAAATGAACAGCACCTCGCAGACTGAAGCGAATGCAAGAAACTGCTGTTGAAGGAAGGAGTACATAAATAAATTCGTTTTGTGAATAACATCACTACCTTGTTTGCTCCAGCTTATCAAAACTTTGTCACTAAATAATGAACCGGCGGCATCATAAAATTCCTGCAATTACTCGCAACTTAAAAATGCTTTTGCTATCGACCGACGGAAACTAAATAGAATTAAACACCGGCAGAAATGAAATGAGCAGAACAAACCTGCTATCGTTTGCTTATTCCAAATCCACAGACAGAAACAGAGATTTAAGTTTGCCTTCCTCCAGCCACACTTGGTCAAACCTTTTACTGTATTTTAAAATTCGTGCTTGGGTGTGTTTCCTGGACTCTTTGCTCGTCAACTAAAATTTATTCATCTCGTTCAAGACACATTTTTCACATATCTCAGTGGAAACCGACCATTTACTAA
This sequence comes from Porites lutea, assembly GCF_958299795.1. Classification (NCBI taxonomy): domain Eukaryota; kingdom Metazoa; phylum Cnidaria; class Anthozoa; order Scleractinia; family Poritidae; genus Porites; species Porites lutea. Next base: position 32,912,135 of record NC_133207.1, on the reverse strand, counting down.
TTTAGGGCCTGTTTACATGGAGTGGGGGACCCCGGTCTAGTGGGGTTGGTTTCTTTTGTTTTCACGCTCTGTGGGACACAAAACAAAAGAAACTTACCCCAGTAGACCGGGGTCCCCCACTCCATGTAAACAGGGTCTAAAAGGTGTCTTTTACCAATTCTTCACAGAGAAAACCGTTGTGCTTTAAATCAAACACGAGTGTTACTCAGTGATTACTCAGAGAAGGGTCATTAAAATTAACACTTTTTTCAATCATCTGGTTGCTTTTAGCTAGTATGAATTTGCATTTGCAGAGGTATTTGTTGTTTTTTTCCGCACCTTCCCCCGTCGCCCGTGAATCGCGCTCTACGCCTGCCTCGTGCTTCGTTCGCCCGAACACGTAATGACGCGACAAAATAGCTGCTTGTTCTGTGCCTGTTCTGCAGGCTACGTGTATGACACCTTGATGATTCAACTCTTATTCACTCTGACTTCAATTGTATGGTTTTTCAAGTGTTCTTAAGTGTATTTTTGCTATTTCTTAAGTCTACAACTAGAAGAAAAGGTTTTTCCATCTCTAGAATGAACTCGTGTTAATGAAATTAAGTCAAAGACTCCGACGCCGCGAATGATTTAAATGAGGAAGACTGGTTTCCATATTTCGCTCAGTGGTCACCTGATCATTTTTAACTCTTTTTACACATGTTTACAAGGCGCGCGCAATACACCCGACAGCAAGTAGCAAATACAACTCATTTTTCACCAACTCATCTTTCTTGGGCTGGTTTTCGGCCAGTTAGCATGGAATGGCTAGAAATGAGTATTGCAACACTAAAGGCATATTTCTTCCCTGCTAATTGCAAATGGATACAATTAAGCAGCAATTTTTTTCATTTTCTCACATGCCTAATGAGATTTTTATTCTTTTGGCGAATGTTTTTCGATCTTTCTTTCTCGTCCTCTTTTTCTTTCTTTTCCCGTTCATCTTTTTTATAACCAGTTTTACTTTGTCCAATTAATAGCCTTTCTTTCACGCTGAATTGAAGCTCGCGAACTCTCATTCTAGAGACAAATTTATTTTAAAAAGAGTAGTAGACGAATAACGAAATTGGCAGTGTATTCAGCTATCGCCAAATGTTGATTTTTTTAAGAAAAAGGGTGGAAATAAATGAAAAACAATTTTTTCAACCAGGCTGCCCGCTTTAGGCTGGTGAGGGGGCGGGGGGGGGGGGGGGGGAAGAAGTCAGCCGCGAGCTCTCACTGCATAATGCTTGGATTGAGAGATAGTTGATACTAGTGGAAAACTGGCCCGCATTCTACCTAAAGAAATAGAAGGTCTGTGAGCTGGATTAGATTTGGTCCTCTTGTAGAGCTGATGTTTGCGCTGCGTCACCGCACCCGTGCTTGTTTTTAGTTGTCTCGGCTGTTTAGTCAACATTACTCGCTGTGTCTTTATAGGCAATAATACGAGATGTGTATGCTTGTGGTTTCTTGTGTCGCCACGCAAAGCCTCTCCTCACGGCCGCGTCTTCAAAAAGAAGCAACAATGGAGTTTGGGCATACATCAAGGGCACCCAATGAGGATATAGTTCAAAACCACTTAACATAGCATTGTTGAACGTATTTTAGTATTCAAACGGTAGATATAGCTATATTTTTATCCCCTAAAAACTTTTCATCTGTTCGGATTTCCTAGCTGAAAGTCTAGTAATCCGTAAATTATAGGGATAAAAAATCACCTTCTCGAAAATTTCAGCCAGGAAAAGGCTCCCGAAAATTCTAGGTGGCCTTTTTTAGGGTCAAAATCGGTTAAAAATGGGTAATTATACCATTTTGTAGATGTTCGAAAATCCTAGGAGAGGCAGGCAAGCAAGAAATTTTGCAACAAATGCTCCGAAAATTCTAGACCTCAAATCGTCTTCCGAACAGATATTTTCCCGAAAATTGCCGTTGGGTGCCACTGATACATCTTCAGCTGATTTAATCCCTAAGCAAATATCACTCTAACTAGAGATACGTGTATCGCAGAACCTCTATTAACATAACATAACTTTGCATCAAACACTACCTGTAGTGACTTTAATTGTTCGGTTCCTAAATGTTGATTAAAATATCAACCCACAAATCTACCAGTAATTAGTAGCGTGGGCGGAACGAAAATATAGGTATATAAGAAACACTTTCTCTCACGTAAAGCAAGTTTACGTAACAATACAATTTTTATCGCATAAAACTTATAAGATTAGGATAGACTTGTCTGTCTTCGCCTACTTTGAAATTTCTTCAGTATAAATTGTACTGGTTTTATGGTCCACTAGCTAAATTGTTTTAAATAGAATCGACGACGTCACCAATATTGCCAGAGTAAAATATCTTAAGTCGATCGTTTCTCTCTTTAACTTTTTAAAGGCGAAAGATCGTAATCATAATATGACTTCTTTTATATAGTGACACACTATAGTAAAATCGCGTGTTCAGGTCTCCTAGACCGGAAGTAAACAAACAAGTGGCGGCAAGTCATACCCACGTGATCCAATGGATAGTCGGCCAGAGCCTCGCTTTGGAGATGAAATGGTGACTTCAGCTTCATTCGTGATCGTTCCTCTTTAGTGTTGTTCGGTTTCTTATCTACGCGTTTTGTGCATACATCAATGGCTTAGTCATAGCTGGATTGTATGTAACGATTCGTGAAGATGGGCTATGTGGAGTTTGTCCAGCCTTCGAGCCTTGTTGTCTGCAAATTGACTACTACCTCAGTGCTACATGATGGATTAAGTTCATGAACGGTTTCTTAACTTTCTTTGCCCTTGGCCACAGCAAGAATTAAGATATATTTCATTTTCATTTCTGCTTTTTGAAGAATACAATGGCGTCTGTGAAAGTAGCTGTAAGAGTAAGGCCGTTTAATCAAAGGTAAAGTTTTTTTTCTCGTTGACATTTTTGTCGAAGTGATGGTAGCGTTATGTATTTTGATCTTACGTTACGGTCTTTTAACACAGGGAAATAGACATGGGTGCCCAAGGGATTATCGAAATGGAAGGAAAGAAAACACGCATTGTCAACATCAAGGTAATACAGCGATGTAGATTGTTACATGAGTGTATGTGGTTCATTGTCTTTCCACGACCATGTTGTAATTTTTATCATGTAGGGCGAACTCGTGTAAACACCTTCTTCTATAAGCTTACTTAATTGCCTGCTAATTTTCCTCAGCTTTTAGCTATCTTGAGACATATTTTGATTTGCAGGCAAGTACGGTAACTGGCGAGGGAGAGAGACGCAGCCGTGTTAAGGATTTCACTTTTGATCATTCGTACTGGTCGTTAGAAAAGAAGAACCCTCATTATGCATCACAAGAGCGGGTAAGGTACATTCGATCGAACTCATGATCGCATGACTGGTCGTTTATAAAACGATATACGCTAACGTACTCGAAAATTTTGCTAAGATTTATCAGCTAATCGCAGTGCCAACTTCCTAGTCATCAGTAAATAAAAACAAAGCTAAGAAGCAAGTAAACTATGTCACATCTGGATGGACCAGTTAACAATCTTTTCGAAATTATTTGACTTTCGTGAGAACCATGTGTGTGGTAAAAATTTGTGGCCTCTTGCCAAACTTAATCTTCTCAAGCTCAAAATATTCTACTGCATTTATGGAATAAAATTTGAGGATTTGATGCTGCCCTTTTATTTTCAGTTTGAAATAACTTTTGATGGGGCAAGGTCATTTGCAATGCAAAACAAATTTATTGGTGATCACGAGCCGTAACGACTGA